>NC_090768.1:26502329-26517329 GCF_036898095.1 Palaemon carinicauda | reverse complement strand
TAATATAACATAACTACCGTCGATGAAACCGATACAATTTGGATAAAAGAAAAAAAAACAATAATAAATTGAGACTTGTAATATAACAATAGGGACGTCTATAACACTAAGATTTCCTATGTAGCAATAATTACTAAAGTATTCAGTATTTCATTAAAAACTTTGTTCATACAATGTAAACTGCACTTATAAAGAAGGCCACGGACGATACATAAAATCATATTCATCAAATCCTATAAAATTTCTCTGAGATATTCTATATCTAAAAAACTGAAATATTATTGGAAAAAAACTAACAAAATGTGAATGATATAAACATGAGAACGATCCAATATCCATTCCTGTTAGCAATAACATTCATTTAATCAAGTAGACAGGTGATAAAAAAAAAAAAATCTTATTTTTCTAATGATACGTTGGGAAGTAATAAAATATAATCAGGTTTGATAAAATGAAATTATGAGGAAGATATCGATATGAACCTAAGAATACATAACCTTGACCTTTTCCTCCCCTTTATAAATTTTTAGTTTGTTCAGGGAGCTTAAACGACATATCGATACACTTTTCATAAAAAATGTAAAGTGACGTTTTTCTTTCATGAAAGTGTAAAATAGTGATCTTTTAAAAATGTTTTGGAGGGCTGGGATTGGTCTTCAATTATTAAGAAGGAGCGAGCCTGCTTTTATACAATATTATTTATCTTGTTACTTCCCGTGGTTTATTGAATCCTTTTCCAGATAACCCTAATATATAGATACATATATATATATATATATATATATATATATATATATATATAACCCTAATATATATACATACATACATATATATATATATATATATATATATATATATGTATATATATATATATATATATATTAGGGTTATATGGAAAAGGATTCAATAAACCACGGGAAGTAAGAAGATAAGTAATATTGTATAAAAGCAGGCTCGCTCCTTCTTAATAATTGAAGACCAATCCCAACCTTTCAAAACAATTTTAAAGATCACTATTTTACACTTTCATGAAAGAAAAACGTCACTTTACATTTTTTATGAAAATTTATCGATATGTCGTTTAAGCTCCCTGAACAATCTATATATATATATATATATATATATATATACACATATACATATATACATATATATAAACCCTTGCTGTCTAGTATCAGTTCTTTGTGCACCTCTCTCTCTCTCTCTCTCTCTCTCTCTCTCTCTCTCTCTATATATATATATATATATATATATATATATGTGTGTGTGTGTGTGTTCCTTATATTAGTTTTAATGAAGTTATATACTCTAAGCGAAATAACAAGTTTCGGATTCAAAATTCGATTTACATAATTTAGGCAATTATATTTTCATAAAAGCAAACTATAGCAATACACATGACAGAGTAGATGAGAACATATAAGCTTAATAGGAAATTCAACTAGATTACATTTGAAAAAAAAAAATTATTATATGAAATGAAAAACCATACACGAGTTCAAAGACACCTTATTTCCTCGAAAATAATGAAATACAACAAAATAATAATAGGACGAATACAGGAATAAGAGCAAAAGCTTCAACGAGGCTCTCTTCCCAGTCTCTCCCCTCCAATTAGATTTTCGTGGCCTCTTTCAGAACACATTTAAAAAAATAGAAAGTTTGGCTCCCAGTAAGAGTAAAATAATTTGACTAACTCGTAACCCTAATTTGCACCTTTGCTAACCGTCTTTTAGTTGACAAACAGTAATAAAACGAAAACTTGCGAAAGGGAGGAGATATATAGAGGAAGAATATGTGAAGAAACGAGGACAGCGACGCGTTGAAAACAACGGAATATACAGGAAGATGAAAGATTGTAGTAACGAGAAAAGTTGCTTGAGAAAGGAAAAATGTATGGATATTTTAACTCAAAAGAAAAAGAACGGAGAGAAAAATATTTTTAAATGACATTCATGCTGCATTAAAAGAAACAAATCGAAGTAAATAATGGCTGAAGCAGAACAAATCAGCTAGAAAATAACACACCCTAATGAGAGAAAGGTTATGTCAATTAAGACTGAACACACGAATGAAATAAAACTGGACATAGAATAAAAGAACTACAACTTGTACTACATTAAACCTAACTAAGATACGTTCAACCATTCACACATCCTTATACGTAAAAGTTTACAAACACAAACAGACACAAAATCTTATCGATATACTGCTAACCTCTTCATGCCGGGCTAAAGAAGAAAATGAATGGGGATCGCTTACAACGCTGCTCTTGACAATTGGTAAGAAAGAAATTTGTAATGGCTGTCAAAACACAAATAAAATGCGGTAACTTGAAGAATGAAATCAAATGTAACAAGATATAAAAGAATGACATCCCATATAAGGTATTACGTAAGAAAAGCAGCATGGGGCTTTGTTCATACCTAGCGCGGTATCACCCAAGAAATGTCAGAAATCATCTTCAGATAAGCCCCTAAACCCTTTATGGGGGAGCCTTGGCACTTAAAACCTCACCCCTAAATTGCTACTGAAATCCGAGAGGGTGAGAGGGTGACACCTTCAGATATGCGCCTAGAAAAATAATTATGCCGGAATTCCTGTTTGAGCGTTCATACGACACAAACTTTATCGCAAAGAATTTTTTGTTCACGGAATTCCACTTAAATCATTACAAAAAAATTCGAATATGAGCACGCTGGCTAGGCAAAGTGTTATATATGTCATGTCTAAGTATATTCGAAGTGTGATTACAATAGTCTACTCTTGGGTAAACAATAGACACACGTGCGGGCACACAAACAATCCTTCTCTCTCTCTCTCTCTCTCTCTCTCTCTCTCTCTCTCTCTCTCTCTCTCTCTCTTTAAAGGAACACAAGCGCATGCAATATAAATAATTTACCACACTCAAACATACGTATATTAGGGATCCATATCTAAACAAGAGAATATAACTTAGAACGGTTATGAATTTGGTAACAACCTAAACATAACTGGATAAAATTGCAATGGTTCTTCTTCTTAGAATCCTGTTTGAGGCTGGATGTTCCCATCGAAGCAATCGACGATTTAATTGGTGAATATATGATAGCTTAGTGCGTCCTGCTAAGTTATCTTGAACACACCATTAATAAGATCAACAAAGGGACAATATGGGTGGTTTGCTAAGCATACAGACTAAAAGCTAATCTGTCGCGGGTAAAGTGGGAACTGGTTTCTAGAACGTATGCCACACATAGTTTGGAAATACAGTCAAAATACTACCTGTCTGAGGGGCCAAAGTCTGAATGAAAATATAACAGGTTTTCGGAAACCGAGGAGTAAGTGAAAGAAGATTTACGTGTAACATGTTTTGGAGGTGCTGTTAGTAGAATCTTACGAAAGTTACGGAAGATAAAATGCATTTACGAAACTATCTGGAAAAGGGAAATGAAATATGAAAACGACAATTATCAGTCAGTGTGCTACTGCCAATGATAAGTATTGAAAGTAGTATTGATGAGATCGAAAGGCATGCGTATACGGGAAGAAAAATATCACTCTTTAAATGTAAGTACAGAATAGAAGTATGAGGCAAAGGGAAAGGAATGGCATCAGAAGAATAGTGGAATAGCTTAATGGGATTTTTGGCCAGAAACGTTCATTTGATACAAGCATGAACTTCTCTATGAATATAGCTTACTCTGCACGTCACTTTTTGAGGAAAAAGTACTAGTTGTAAAAAAAATAATAGGTCCACCTTTTTTTTTCAAGATGGCCGCCAACACACAAAAACCCATAAACCATATAAACGCCAATCTGTTCACTTATGTTCAACTTTTGCTATTAAAAAAGGCTAGTAATAAAGTGAAGGCAAAGAGGATATGCTTTTTCTGTCTACATCATGTCACAAAAGATAGCAAACTACAAAGCCGATATTGTAGTTAAACAGCAATGTAGTAAACGAAATGTTTTGACACCAAAATACTAGTTCCTTTGGGCATCAGAAGCTCAACATCAGAGAGAGTAAAGATTAAACTGTGGAGTTAAAGCCAAGCTAGTGTCCGTTACTCACTATCATGTCCCACTTGGGATGAACACTGCTGTGCAACTCCGCATGGATTCAATATCAGCTAAACTACAAGTCTGCTAGCACCCAAAATGTTATCTAATCAGCTCCAAAGAAATTAGGTAGTCGTACCTCAATTAAAAAGATGTGCCACTGCGGGGGAGCCAAGCCAAGGATGATGGGAGCTTTAACGTTTTTCGGATAGTGTACAGAATGCACAGGATTTGCATGATATCGGATGAACGATTAAGTTAGGTGTAGGGAAACAGCTTGAACCTAATTGTATCCCATACATGAAAGTGAGCAAAGGCGATAAAGGATAAACCCTCCGCCAGCTCTATTTAAGTTTATATCATCTTATCACGGGTGCAAAAACCAAAAATGCTAACAGACTGGAGTAAATACTGTATTGTCTTTGTCAAGAGGACAAAAATAATGTGATAATACACTAAATCCACCTCTTGGTTTATTTCCAAAGAAATAGGAATTTGCAAAGAAGGTACCATCATTTCATTATTTTATTGCTATGCCAATATAATTTGATTCAGCATGGTTAGATGACTGAGAAGGCATAGAAAACTATATTGATATGAAGTAAAGCAAAAAATTATAACAGCTGCTGACTTTATTTAGTAATACTAAATTGAAAAGCTCTCAAAAAAGAAGAGTGACTCCCACTAAATCAGAAGCAGAAGAAAACTGTATAAAGAGATAAAAACGTAAGGTAAAACGATTTTTGTATGAAGAGGATGAAATATCAAACCTATCACAAGCAACAACAATGCTGTTAAATGAAAGGCTCAATCAATGTGTCAAGACCCTAACCCATGGAAAGTTCCTTACAGAGTCAAGTGGTAGTGGTGATATTGCTCCTGAAGTGAAGTATCACCCACGATGCTTGGCAGACTTGTACAACTCAAAAACAGCACACAACGCAAAAAAGCAAGAGGAAAATAGCCATGATCAATGGAAAGATTCTATCTTGTGACATTTTCTGAACCTGGTATCCACATCATTGATGGCAAGGTTACTGGTACAGTAACATTACCTGTAATATTCAGACTTGCTGATCTAACTTCCCTATACAAATGCCGGCTGCAACAAATATGTGTAGACTCCCCAGATGTTAAAAGAGCAGCTACTCTCTAAGATCCCTGAACTGTAGGCCAATAGAAGAGGTGTGTGATGTTTTTCTACAATTCAGAAAATCCATTGGCATAATTCTATCAGACGCTAGCAAGTCCAGTGAAGCTATTTATCTGCTAAAGCTGATGTCATCATTCGATGAGAAATGCTTGTACATAAGAAAATTCAGTAAAGATATATAAGAAGGACTTCGAAAGAAAGCTGTCCACAGCACTGCGCATGGTATCAACATGTCCCATCTGGACCATAGTGTTGTATTGTCAGATGTTGATATTGCACAACTTTTACAATACAACTGCGACTCTAAGTATACCGAAGGTTGAAAAAAACCTGCGGGCATATAAAACACCGTGAAACACCTTTCCCTTTACAATTGAGGATGGAATCGTTTGTCAAAACATGAAAAAGAGAATTATTTGATAAAGTACCGTCTAATTTATTGTAATAATATCTGAAATTTGGCAATTCATTTAAAAAAAATATATTGGCCCTTTTACACATTATCTTCATATAGCAACCATCTTGGAAAGTGGCCACCGAAGAGAATTTCAAGTTGGTAATTTCAGCGAAATTTCACTTTTTTTATCATCAAATAAACGATTGTCTGTCTAATCTGCTCCCCTGAAAGCCCAACAATATGAGAAAAAGGAGAGAAGTATAAGTATTAATAATATCCTTTTGCTTAAGGTATAATATAATGAATTTTTTCGCTCATGAGGTACCACCCGCGTTTTTATAATGATCTTAACTATCAATGAAATCAAAAGGACTGACCATTAACGTATGGCTAGCAGTCGCCCAAATATTTTGAAGAGAGTCATTTAAAGGCTTAAAGATTTAAACGCCACTTATAAATGCCAGAGGCAAGGGCCAATGAAATGGCCCTAGCAAGCAGGACAATGCCCTAGAGACTGACTATATAATTGATCAGCGCCCACGCCCCTCTCCACTCAAGCTAGGACCAAGGAGGATGAGGCAATGGCTGGATGACTCAGCAGGTAGACCTATAGGTGCCCCCAAACTTTCCATCCTTAGCTCACAAGGATGGTGAAGTTGCGGACAATAAAGAAACTATCAAGTTTGAGCGGGACTCGAACCGCAGTCCGGCGAGTACCAGACAAGGACGCTTCCAATAGGCCACCACAACTCCAATATGGAACTGGATAATTACCATAACTTGAAATAGTAATTACTGAGACACAATATTAAAATTCGAGCAATGTGTATTCATACGTTTCCAACTTAAACCCAAGGGGAACAGAAAATGGAGTGAAAGCAATTTCCGTCCGAGCAGAACACGATGAATCTATTGTACTTATTTACAAAGGATGTTTGTCTACAGAAATCAACCAGACCTTTAGGTCTCTTCTAGATGCAATTGAGAGAAGATTCCTTTAAAGATAAGGGAAAATTTTTAGTCTTCCTTCTATGATATAATTTTTTCATATTATGAATGGGAAGAATATGATCTGAAATTTTAAAGAGGAGATACAATCGAGGCTTTTGAGAATTACGAAATAATCTCATTGTTGCCTTGAACTCTAGAAATGAATGGAAAGCTGGAGAAAGTTAAGGTTTACAAAGGATACCCGGATTCGTAAGCAGGATGCCATCAAGATTTAAAAAAAAAAAGGTTATTAAAAAAACAAAAAAGCAATGCAGGTGCTTCCACGTCCTCCCATTCTTTTTAAGAGATAAGGCAAATGGAATGGGGGAATCTAATGCCCTTTTCGACCTAGGCTCGAAAAAAGGGAAAGTGAGGCTTAACTGGAAATTTATTACGGAAAACTTTTGTTACATTTATTCCAGTGTTATTCTACAATAAGAAACTGAAAGGCCAAAATCTTTTTTCAGGAATGTAATAGCTGTAAAATGAATATATAGAAGTGTGTGTCAACACATAAGTTGGGGATCTGTGTTGTTCTGGACAGAACTGATTCACCCATTTTAAGTGTATGTCGATGCCATTTAAGAACTACACCAGGTGGCTGAAATCTTAGAAAGACATTTGGACCAGGTACATAATATACATACGATGATGACTCTCTCTCTCTCTCTCTCTCTCTCTCTCTCTCTCTCTCTCTCTCTCTCTCTCTCTCTCTCTCTCTCTCTCTCTCTCCTACAGAGTCCAGAAATTCATCGACCGACTCTCCTAAGCGCTATTCTGTTAAGACTGTTTTCATCACATATTCTCAACTTCATTACAATACCGAAAGTCCGGATTGTCGCATTGGGATCAAGGCAGCTCCCAAGACTGTATAACTGGATAAATGCTAAAGCATCACACTCTTGTAGACTCAACTGATGCGGGTGTTTAATTAAAGTCTGTTAAGCATTGGTGATATCGTGATTTTTTAACAATAATGTTAATATTATCAAGCTGCTTTTTATATTCAGTTTTATCGTTATCGTATGGAAACTAAGATTAAGATAATAAACACAAACAAATGAAGCCATTATACCAGCATAAACAAACTTTTAGGTTAATCTATTTATAATGAATATTTCGAGACAGAAAGGATTTACCTTGTGAAAACATGAATGACTGTCGTAAAAGTGGAAAATAAAATTTTTTTAATGTCTTCAATCTGTCTGTAACATACCTCTTTTAGCAATTTTCTCTCTCTCTCTCTCTCTCTCTCTCTCTCTCTCTCTCTCTCTCTCTCTCTCTCTCTCTCTCTCTCTCTCTCTCTCTCTCGTTAAGGGTTAATTTAGATCAGGACAGACTGCATTTCTATCAGTTTCCCATCAAGCCTTTTGCCAAGTGTAGAGACGAACTGGGGCTACTTTACTCGCTACGCAAAAGGTGCCCCTTCTAAATTTAGTCCCCAAGCTTCAAGCGGCTCACCCGATAACTTGGCGATTCTTTGATGAACGCATTTAAGCCTTGTGGATTCTCTCCGTTAATCTTCCCAGAACCGGGTGAGAGGCGATTGTCATTAGAATTTTCTCGATAACATCAGACGAGAAGGAGCATGGAATAGTCCCATATTGTTGGATTATAGGGGATTTTCTGCCTACTTCGCTTCAACCTGATGCTGCTTCACTGCTTATATTTCCCCTATATTTCCATACCATATCTACTTATCCTCTTAACAGTATTTTCATTAATTATAACCTGACAATAGGATCTAGTAGCTTAGAATCATAAGATGATCTATTCGTTATTCATGTAATAACATGGAAAATTGAAGTCAGTAAGAATGTCATTTATCATTGAAATCGATGATAAATAAATCTTGGTTGAGAGAGAGATAGATCGTGTCTTGCCTTTCCTAAGTATTTTATAGTGTGAGAAGTTTAATGTTAATAAGTGTAATTCAAGTTTTTACTGTTGTAAAAAAAAAAAAAAAAAAAAAAAAAAAAACCTCTTTCCGTTGAGTCTGAAGCAAGTGTTCTCGGATAACATCCAACTGGGCCTGCCTCATTCTAACGAAGATAATCTTGAACAAATTCTGATTGGAGGCGAATATGTGAAAGATAACATGTCTTTTTACATTGCAAAGAAAAATAGAAATTTGGAGTTAAAGGGAAAGCTTCATCACACCGGCCGTTCAACAAGCTAACCTGTGTAATGAATAGGTAAATAACCCTCCCGAAAAAAGTAAATAAACCATTGAACTATTTCCTTATTCTGACCCAATAACCAAAGAGAGGGTTGTTTATTCAATATTGAACCGGTAGTAGGGGTGATCAACATTTTTTTGGGGGGAGGAAAAAAAAAAAAAACCTAAAAAAAAAAAAAAAAAAAAACATAAGGTATTATATAAGAAGTTGGTTGCATGTACATTGAGATCTGACATAAAAAAAAATAACTAAGGTAAAATCATAAGCTTATTTCACCTGAAAATCAAAATCACAAACATATATACCTACATGTGTCTATATAATATTATATATATATATATACATATATATATATATATATATATATATATATATATATATATATATATATATATATATATTTACAAGCACACACACACATATATATATGTGTATATATATATATATATATATATATATATATATATATACACCTAGCTAGATAGATAGATATAGATAAATATAAATATAAATATGAATTTATGTATATAAATATATATAAATATATATATATACATATATATATAGATATAAATAAATATACATGTATATATATAAACATATATACACATATATATAGATAAATATATATATATATATATATATGTATATATATATATGTATATATATATATATATATATATATATATATATATATATATATAATATAGAAATTATAACTCACCACAAATTACTTTGTTCTGAAGGACCAGTAATATGTTAATGTCTCTAGTTGACGCTAGTGATTGAAAGTAATATGAAGCTAGACAGAGACTAATGTAAATATTAAAAATGTCCCCAGCGCCTTCCCAGAACTGCTGTCATAAAAGGTCATTCCATGTTAGGAAAGACCTGATTTTAAGGGCTATATAACTTCATAGCATCTCTCCCAGTTATCAATAACATTGTAGAATTGTTTGATACATTAATTAAAAGAATCCATTTTCTTCTTATTCGCGAAGATTGTAAAACAGATACCAAAAGTTGAGAGGGACTCAGTAGAGAGCATGCCTTCGCCATGCAAAGCAGTCTTATTTTGCTCTTAAGTCCAAGCCTTTTTAAAATCTGATTGTCTTTTGTTTTCTCTGGTACCATGAAACAGCGAGTCCATGCCTCTTTAAAATCTGATTGTCTCTTGTTTTCTCTGGTACCATGAAACAGCGAGTCCATGCCTCTTTAAAATCTGATTGTCTTTTGTTTTCTCTGGTACTATGAAACAGCGAGTCCAGGCCTTTTTTTAAATCTGATTGTCTCTTGTTTTCTCTGGTACCATGAAACAGCGAGTCAAAGCCTCTTTAAAATCTGATTGTCTTTTGTTTTCTCTGGTACCATGAAACAGCGAGTCAAAGCCTCTTTAAAATCTGATTGTCTTTTGTTTTCTCTGGTACCATGAAACAGCGAGTCAAAGCCTCTTTAAAATCTGATTGTCTCTTGTTTTCTCTGGTACCATGAAACAGCGAGTCAAAGCCTCTTTAAAATCTGATTGTCTCTTGTTTTCTCTGGTACCATGAAACAGCGAGTCAAAGCCTCTTTAAAATCTGATTGTCTCTTGTTTTCACTGGTACTATGAAACAGCGAGTCCAGGCCTTTTTTTAAATCTGATTGTCTCTTGTTTTCTCTGGTACCATGAAACAGCGAGTCAAAGCCTCTTTAAAATCTGATTGTCTCTTGTTTTCTCTGGTACCATGAAACAGCGAGTCAAAGCCTCTTTAAAATCTGATTGTCTCTTGTTTTCTCTGGTACCATGAAACAGCGAGTCCAAGCCTCTTTAAAATCTGATTGTCTCTTGTTTTCTCTGGTACCATGAAACAGCGAGTCAAAGCCTCTTTAAAATCTGATTGTCTCTTGTTTTCACTGGTACTATGAAACAGCGAGTCCAGGCCTTTTTTTAAATCTGATTGTCTCTTGTTTTCTCTGGTACCATGAAACAGCGAGTCCAAGCCTCTTTAAAATCTGATTGTCTCTTGTTTTCTCTGGTACCATGAAACAGCGAGTCAAAGCCTCTTTAAAATCTGATTGTCTCTTGTTTTCTCTGGTACCATGAAACAGCGAGTCAAAGCCTCTTTAAAATCTGATTGTCTCTTGTTTTCACTGGTACTATGAAACCGCGAGTCCAGGCCTTTTTTTAAATCTGATTGTCTCTTGTTTTCTCTGGTACCATGAAACAGCGAGTCAAAGCCTCTTTAAAATCTGATTGTCTCTTGTTTTCACTGGTACTATGAAACAGCGAGTCCAGGCCTTTTTTTAAATCTGATTGTCTCTTGTTTTCTCTGGTACCATGAAACAGCGAGTCAAAGCCTCTTTAAAATCTGATTGTCTTTTGTTATCTCTTGTACCATGAAACAGCGAGTCCAAGCCTCTTTAAAATCTGATTGTCTCTTGTTTTCTCTGGTACCATGAAACAGCGAGTCAAAGCCTCTTTAAAATCTGATTGTCTCTTGTTTTCACTGGTACTATGAAACAGCGAGTCCAGGCCTTTTTTTAAATCTGATTGTCTCTTGTTTTCTCTGGTACCATGAAACAGCGAGTCAAAGCCTCTTTAAAATCTGATTGTCTCTTGTTTTCACTGGTACTATGAAACAGCGAGTCCAGGCCTTTTTTTAAATCTGATTGTCTCTTGTTTTCTCTGGTACCATGAAACAGCGAGTCAAAGCCTCTTTAAAATCTGATTGTCTTTTGTTATCTCTTGTACCATGAAACAGCGAGTACAAGCCTCTTTAAAATCTGATTGTCTCTTGTTTTCTCTGGTACCATGAAACAGCGAGTCCATTGGTATTCCCCCCCCCCCCCCCCACCCCCACCATGTCCACCAGGTTTCGTTAATTTGGTTAAGTACTTTTTGCGTAATGTTGTTCACAAACAAAGAAATAAACTAACGAAATATTTCCCATTTACTCAACATTGCGATTATTTTTAAAGTGCTTCTGCGTCATTGTATTTTGATGTACTTTATTCAAAAGATTAGAGTTTAGTTTTGTGTAAAGTTGCTCTGAAACAAATAAATATGACTCACGGCGAAGTTTTCAAATGACATTGCAATCTCTTGAAACGTCTTCCAGCAGTTAACGAGAGAGCAATCAGTGTTCTCTACAAGAGTACTGGGAATGACACCTGATATAATACATAATTAAGAAAGGAATCCCTTTGTGCGTAGCTTCAGGTTTTTACCCCCAAAGACATTTTGTAACCTTTAAAAAGCACAGACTATTGATCAGTAAGCCAGGGTTTACAACGTCTATTATAATCAACTGCACCGTAACGCGACGGCGAAGAAAAGGTTCTTGGCTCGGCTCAAGGACAAGAGAGAGAGAGAGAGAGAGAGAGAGAGAGAGAGAGAGAGAGAGAGAGAGAGAGAGAGAGAGATCACTCTGGTGTTAGGAATATGATCACTGATATGAATCAGAGAAGACTTTTCCAATACAACTTGGATGATGGGAATATATAATTCTCTTTTTATAGTTTATATATGACATATCTGTTTTTGACTTTGTTAATAGTTTATATAGGACATATCTGTTTTGACGCTGTTACTGTTTTTAGAATGATATATTGTTAATTTATTCTCATCATTTATTTATTTCCTCATTTCCTTTCCTCACTGGGCTATTTTTCCCTGTTGGAGCCCTTGGGCTTATAGCATCTTGCTTTTCCAACTAGGGTTATAGCTTGGCTAATAATAATAATAATAATAATAATAATAATAATAATAATAATCTACAATGGACCTATAATCTCACAATCTCAAGCAGATAAATTGAAATAAGGAAAAATATATACTTTTGGTACTGTATTGAATCCGGTTTCCTGGAAACCGTAGAGGTTTAGGTTTTCTAAAAGGATATTTGCCATACTAAGAAAAAATGGTCAGACAAAGCTGTACTGACAACTCGTGTGAATGGGCCTCATTTCTGAAAGGACTTCGATGATTCTATTCACTTGAAAATAAAACGCAAAAATAAAAGTTGAAAGTAACTTCTTGTTGAGGACTACATTAAAAAATAACTAAATTTTTTTTCAAACATCTGTATATGAATCTACATATACATTATTATACATTTTTTAAATACTTTAGAAAATTGCAGGAGTGAACGTCCAAAAATCTATATAAAAAAATTTAAATATGACCTACTGATACATTACTATATAAAAAATAATGTAATTTAATTTTCCGTAAACTTATGCTCGAAAAATGAATCTTTCAAATGACTCACAGCTGAATTGGTTCACTATCTGTTCAATCGATTATTCTGGGATTAGCCTTCTCACTTGGCAAGACCTAAAACAGAGAGAAGGTCTTTCCACTTTTGACCCAAAAATCGACCATGTCTTATCATGGCGTCACCCAGATTCAAGTCAGGTTTCCCTCAGTTATCAATAGTTGTAAAAATGGACAAGTTGCTCTTGCGTCGTAAATTTTACGTTCCCGGAAGGGAACTTGGCCCATTGCTCTGAGGAAATCACTGAAAAATGAAGATTCGGCCTTTGAAGTTTGGTATCTTTTCTTATTTCATTTGGTAAAACAGGACATTGAAAATGAATGTAATGGTTAGGTAAAACCATTACCGAAATCTTGATCTGTTTAACACAAGTCTAAAAATATAAGGAGCCTCGAAATGAAAGAATAGATACTTCACCCATTTTCAGGACTATTTTTCTACACAGTTTACAAATACCAACATTTATAAGCTTTACTCTTATCATCAAAATATAAGAAATCATCTTCAAGTTGAAAAAGAAAATATGTTAACAATATACGTGAAAATAATTTCGATAACTTTAACGAGAGACAGAGTCGAAGAGTGTTTAAAAGCATTGCAAGCTCTGTTAAATGTTTGCTTGAGAATTCCATCTCCTGAATCCCTTCATATAAGTCTAGCTAAAATTAACCCATGGTGCAAATATACAAATCTCAAAGTATAATTGTAACAAGGTCGAGGACAATGGGTCCCCACCATCTAAATCTCCGCTTTGATAATGTTTCTTTAACTACAAACAACTCCTTTAAGATTTTAGGTGTGATTCTCGATTGCAAATTCACGTTTGAGAAACACCATCAGTTTCTTTGTTCTTCAATTACACAAAAAAAAAACATACTTATTTTGGTGATCAATCTATTCTGAAAAAAAAAATATTTAAATCTTTCATTACACCTCGTTTTGAGAACTGTTCTCTTATCTGGTCTCCAGCTTCTGACTTAATTTCTTGAATAAAAATATGTGCTCTATTCAATTTCTTATTCCTGGTCTTGATGATATAAATTCCTGACACCAACGTTTAGTTAGTTCTTTATGCTTATTACATAAGATTTTCCATAATTCTGACCTTTCTAATTACTAGATATGCAGTTAGTTCTATCAGTCTTGCGTTCTCCATCATAAGGTCCAATACTATACAGTATTCTAGAAGTTTTATTCAAATAGTGACCAGACCGTGGAATGATCAAGGCAGTTGAATCGGTGGAACATCAGAAGTTTAAACTTGCACCAAATGTTTTTATGTTGAACAGTTTGGCATAAGTCTGTCTTTATATATGAAATATCTATTCTAACGTTGTTACTGATCTTAGGATATTCTAAAAAATAATCTTCAGTGATGGTTTCTCACGTAGTTTATCTGTATCTTTACTTCATTTCCTCAATGGGCTATAATTCCTTAGTTGGAGTCCTTAGGCTTAGCATTCTGCTTTTCCAACTAAGGTTGTAGCTTAGCTAGGAATAATAATAATAATAATAATAATAATAATAATAATAATAATAATAATAATAATAATAATAATAATAATAAAAAGAAGAAGAAGAGGAAGAAGAAGAAGAAGAAGAAGAAGAATTTTGCAGGAAAAAAAAAACACCAGAAAGGTCGGTTGATTTTTCTACCAATCTAGATAGCAAAACTCGTTGCAACTTTTAACTTAAGAATTCTCGAAACTCAACACCATGATAGTAAGGTTGACGCAAGATGTGAATTTCGTCTTCAGACCGAGTATCAGTAACATTATTACCTTCATCCTTTTTCCTTCTTTCCCTCAGCTTAGTGAATTATTGCTTTGGTTATATTAAAAGAGTTTTATGTTAATGAAAAACAGGTAATATTATTCAGCCGTAACAGAACTGTTTTGCAATAATAACACCAGGCACAATTGATCTAATAAGTTATCAAATAGCATGAAAAAAAAAAAAAACATATTGGATATTTATAAGAAT
>NC_090768.1:26472329-26497329 GCF_036898095.1 Palaemon carinicauda | reverse complement strand
CCTTTTGCAAAGGAGGCTGATCTGCCACTGCAACACAACGATCCTTTGTCAAAATAAAAAGCGAAATGTGGGAGCCAGGCACTAACCCTATTCTCCAGTTATTTCTATCAATCCTGTACCCTATCGACCGTTTTTCACCGACACCCCATCACCCTCTGATTATCTTTCTTCCCGATTAGCAAACTATACATCATGTCCTGCTGGTGGCTGTTCCACCTTTAAACCTTCACGTTTTATTTTCCCACTGGAAATATCCCCTTCCTTTTCTTCACCTCAATGGTCGCTTGTCACTACTCATAGCCTCCTAAAAGAACGTTGTCAGAAGCAGATGATGCTTCTATTCATCCCTATAATTATAATTAGCATAGTATGGAAAAAAAAAAACAGACGATATCTGTAACTAATAATACAATTTTTAAAGAGTCCCCAATGTAACCAGATGAAATTCTGTCGAGTGTATCTTTCTTTTATGTTTTTTCCTTGACTTACACACATGCTGATAGAATTTTAAGTGATTCAGGATTCAGATACGTTGTTCCTATTAAAATGCATTTTTTTTAACCTGATGGACAATTGGATATTTAAACTAATTTCACTATATTATCCTTTCATCCGATGCTTTGCAAAACAACGAAAGGGAAAATGTGGATAATTCCTAAATCTAATTCTAAAATATTTTGCTGCATAACATTGTATACGAATTAACGCTCATCAATTATGTAAAATCTAGTTTTTGAAAGTTCTATTTTCAGGTAATTACATGATGATATCATTGTTAACATATTTGATTCTGTGTAATGAAGCATCAATTGTAGTCATATATACTTTTATACTCTCTTTAAATCACATATAGTATTGCAAAAGGCAATGAAATCGATGGTTGATCAGTTTTATCGATGTCTATTTCAAAATGAAATAGAAGAGTTTTTACGTTTTAGTATAAATAATTTACCCGCTTACCGTTTAGTTATTACCCAATGAAGACAGAACTACAATAAAAACATAATGTGAGTAGACTATATTCTTAATTGGCCTAATGATACAGCAGTCTATGTAGTCAATTGACGCCTGCCTTGAGACTGTTCTCTTCAGAGGGAAAGATTATGTCAAATATGCGCCGTTCACTTGACCAAAAGATTTTGCTTTATGCCGCAAATGAAATATTAGAATGCAATGTATAATGTTGAACGTAAAAGAATAAATGTCATATCAAAGGGATGTCTCACTAGGATTGAATAACATCATCATCATCACCATCTTCTCCTCCTACGCCTATTGACGCAAAGGGCCTCAGTTAGATTTCGCCAGTCGTCTCTATCTTCAGCTTTTAAATTCAATACTTCTCCATTGAATAAAGGGAAGCATAAAAACCAAAAAGTTTATATAAGTGTGAAAAACCATTACACCACCAGAGAAGATTTCTTTAGCCTAAAATAAATGCTATATGAGGTTCATAAAAGGTCGGATGAGGATATGGAATGTGAAGACGTAACCATTAAATGTTGAAAGGTCGTTGATGATTAACAAACACATGGACAGGTCAGTGCACTGCTGCATAGTGTTCTAGTGACAGCTAGGCTCTTCTCCACCCAATGTAGGGCCAGGAAGGAGTAAGCAATGGCTGTTAATGACTTAGAAGTAGACTCATGAGGTCCCCACAAAACCGCTCACATAACTGAAAAGGTAAGGTTGTGGACTAACTTGAATATCGTGCCTTGAGAAAACTGAGGATCTCTGATTGAGTCCCTGGAGTTTTGTGAACAGCATACATCAAATACTGGATAAATATTTCGAAAATGGGAAAACACAGGATGATCTTTTTTTCTAGAAATGATATATGTGGCCATTGTCATGAACTGATTTGACTTAGGGATGATAATTACTTTATTCTGACACATCAGATACTAAAAAGGTTGTCAAAATATATAACCAAAATATTCCCCTTTTACCTGTTAAAAATAATGACGGACAGAGTAAAAAAAATTTAATTTAAAAAGTACAAATTTGATTTGGCGTAAGAAAAGGCTGGAAATAGAATGAAAAGAAATGGAAGGCACTCGAATGCAAAGCTCAAATACGAGAATAAACTAAAATGGAATGCTTCTGTTTGTTTGAAGAGCATCGAGTAAATCCCACCAGAAACTGAGAAAGTGTTTACTTACCATCGAGCTTTCATCAATCGAGTCCAGACTCATGACTGTCACGTGAAAATAAACGGTGGTGGGTTCATTGCCGCCTTTTGGGGGAGCCATCTTGTCATAATCCCTCGGGTTTTCGGGCATGATGTCACTGAACTCCAGGGGACCGTCATTTACGCTCCCTGAGGCAACGCTGAAATACAAAAAAAATAAAAATCTTTGAAAATAGACAATAACGTGAGAAGGGATTACGCAAAAATATTTTGGAAAAGTTTACTGCCTGAAGAAATATCAGCAAGAAAAAACAAAATTAAAGTAATCAAAATAACTACGAATACTAAATCAAGAAGTTACTGAATATATCTTTTATATTGGAACAAACTAAGCACACACAAACAAGCCATTATTAATACAAAGAGCTAACCATCCTATGATAGAAGTTAATGCAAAAACCTATCATCATTTATGTAAGTGTTTCATCAAACTATTCTTCCCTTACAGCGACATTCAAAATTTTCAGTATAAGCATACACATCTGTAAATACATAAGCACACACACACACACACACACACACACATATATATATATTTATATATATATATATATATATATATATATATATATATATACATATATATATATATATATATATATATATATATATATATATATATATATATATGTATGTGTGTCTGGGAATACTTGTGTTTGTGTATTTAAAGATGTGTTTGTTGATACTGAAAATTTTGAATGTCACTGTAAGGGAAGAATAGTTTGATGATAAACTTACAAAAAAGATGATAGAATTTTTACTTGACCTCTACCATATGATGGTAAGACCCTCTTCAAAAAATAAAATCTTAAGGGACACCTTATAGATCATGAATGAAGTTTTGGAAAATTAAGATATAGCTGGTACCTCCTATCCTACACTACCTGCAACTTTGGTGGTCTATCTTATTCATATGTCTTGTGGTTTTAGCAGAGGCTGGTGAATGAATCTGATTAGTTATCTTCTGCCCATGCTCTTTCCTGGCTACTTACCCGAAACCTCTATATTCTATTCAATTCTAGTCAGGTACCATGTGCCTATTTCAGTGCTTTTCCTCAGCAATCAATTTAATGAAAAAATCCAGCCTTTGGTGCTGACATTATCTCTCGTTTGTTGATTATTTGTGTTTTTTTTTTTTTTTTTTGCAGTAACTGTAAATCCATATTTTCCTTTAAAGGCAAAATTGAAAACACCGTTTGACCTATAGATCGATTGCTCTACATATAAATGTATGTTTAAGCTACAAAGAAATCATAACATAAATATGTTAATGCTCAATCATATTATAAAACCGTTTATGATGATAAGTCAGAGGCTTGAGGATAGTTAAGGCGTGTACTTGTATTGTGCTCTAAGAACAAAGAGGATTTCATAAGAATAATCTCTCTCTCTCTCTCTCTCTCTCTCTCTCTCTCTCTCTCTCTCTCTCTCTCTCTCTCTCTCTCTCTCTCTCTCTCTCTCTCTCTCTCTCTACACATTTAAGAAGTTTACGATCATAGCTGGTTTATGTTATGCATATGTCATTGCTTATGTATATAACACACACACACACATATATATATATATACATGTATATATATATATATATATATATATACATATATATATATATATATATATTTATATAAATATATATATGAATATATATAAATATATAAACATGCATACATACATATACACATATATGTACATATGTATACATACGCACTTTTATATATATATATATATATATATATATATATATATATATATATATATATATATATACACACACACACACATATATATATATATGTGTGTGGGTGTGTGTGTGTGCGTGTTTGCGTATATTATGCATAAGTAATAACATGTACATAACATAAACCGACCACGATCGCTAATTTTTTCCCTAATATTCGTAAATTCCTTAAATGTAAAGCGATTGAGCAATTAGCCTGAAAATGGCATATCATTATCACAGGACGAATTCATTAGAGCAAGACTGCTCAACCCCCCCCCCCAAAAAAAAAGGAGTTTAAAAGGGTTGATGCTCTATTTTGTGGTCAATGACGCTTTGAATCCAGTATGGAGATTTTTTATGTAAAGGCTTGTGGGGCAGCTAGTTCTATTCATCTTTTCATAAATGAAATGCATCAGTGCTTGATTTTCTGAAATCCAGTAGGTTGAACTTCCATGCCATAGAGATTTTTTTACTTACACGGACTCTATTATTATTATTATTATTATTATTATTATTATTATTACTAGTGAAGCTACAACCCTAGTTGGAAATGCAAGATACGATCAGCCCAAGGGCTCCAACAGGGAAAAATAGCCCAGTGAGGAAAGGAAATATCGAAATAAATAAATGACGAGAACAAATTAACAATAAATCATTCTAAAAACAGTAACAACGTCAAAACAGATATGTCCTATATAAACTATAAAAAGACTTATATCAGCCTGTTATTTAGGCTCTTGTTATAAGTAGATACAATACGTATAAATAATTATCTATTAAAAGCTATCCGTCAGCAACAGTTTTATGTGCTTTACTGCTTTAATGTGTATAGAAGATCTACAGAAAACCAACTTCTATTCTTAATTACTGTATGATTCTACTTATCAAAGAAATTCTGAAATTTAAGATTCCAATCAATATCTGACACAATTTTCATTAACCATTCTTAATGGTATCCTGTTTTTATTTAGGCCTGTAATGAAATCATATATTATACAACGTAGACTTAATACAAATATAAATAACTTTAAAGCAATAATTACCAGTTTCAACGTCACTTTACCGTAACATAATTAATAAAAAAAATAAGATATTAAAACCGGATTTTTTAATTTGATCGAAGTTATTCAATATGGCACGAAAATAGTAGCAGTTGGAATTTCATATTTATTGAAGCTGCCGGGATGGTTACAAGAGTTATCTAAAGTACACCGGAGAAAAAGGAAAATATATTCCAAACCCTAATGTAGTTATCTAGGGAATTTAGGCAGCCAGACAGTAAACAGACTGACCTTGTTTATCTGCACTGAAAAATAATAGCTTTATAGAGATAGCCAAAACAATAGAGGAGCCGCCTGAAACCGTTCAATTCATAGAGGTAAAGGACTGCAGAATCAAAGGGAATTTCTATTTTTCAAAATAGTAAAAGCTAATCTTTCCTCTTGGGGAAGGACACTCGAATCCCTGACAATTATTGAAATTTAAATCATGAATGAACAGTATGAACGGTAAATCTGCTAAGTGAAACCTTCCTAAGTTTGTTTATGGTCTAGGAAGACATGGAATAGCATAATCCAGTTGCGAATGGAATCTATTTTAAATATTGGCATAACAAAGGATGGAAAAAAAAAAATATTGCATCCATACATAAAAATAAATGGTTGCAGGGAAACAAGATAAATTGCCTTGCCACTTGGACCAGGACAGCAGATGGTGAGAATTCCAATATAATGCAAACAAAAGCGCAAAGCACAATTATCTATATAACAGAGACTAAAATGCCCGATCAAATATGTTCTGGTCATACATGTTTCTTACAAGAAGAACGTCATATTCATTACCAGTCATCTTTAACCTAAATCTAATTACAAATTACAGAGCAGAGATCTTGTCTTTTACCTCATTTGCAATTCAAATTGTTTATATTGTACGAATGCAAGCATATGACTGAAATACTATGCGCAAACACAACATACGCTTATGTACAAAAAGGTAAAAAAATAAAGACTGTAATCAAGAATATTGCTACTATAAGAAATCAAAACTTCCACCTTGTAAGAGAAAGAGAGTAGGTTAAATAAACTAGCTTCGTCACACGATACCTAAATGAAAAAAGCTTTAAGTTTTCCTTTAACCAAATCGTATAGAATTGTGTCTATTAAAATTCTCAGTTGGAGCCTGTTTCACTATGTTCCTTGTTGAGCCTTTACGAAATGAGGGACTTTTTATAAATAGGCTGTATGACCTCACACTCTCATTGAATGTAATAATCACCTGAATATGCTCAACAATGTTACACAGATTATATAATAAGAATACCACTTCTAAAGAAAACCAAAATCCCGCGATCGAAGTTGAAAACCTAAGAAACAATAACAAACAAGTGAAAAAAAAAATGAATAATTCTTCCTTCCGAGTCTCGCTTAAAATATTTTTTTCATTTATTTCAATTGCAGTAGCCTATTGGAAATGTCTCTACATGCAATCTGACGGACTGTGGTTAGAGTCACACGCAAACTCGATAGTTTACTTAGTATTTGCAACCTCGCCATCCTTGTGAGCTGAGGATGGGGGTTTGGGGTTGGGGGAGCCTATAGGTCTACCTATCAAGTCATCAGGAGCTATTGCCTGGTCCTCCCTGGTCTTAGCTTGAGTGGAGAGGTGCTTGGGCGCTGATCATGTGTATATGGTTAGTCTCTAAGGAATTGTCACCATCCCTTGCCTCTTTAAAACCTTTAATCCGTTATAACAGGATTGCAACAATTTTGCTGCCCAAGGTAAAACAGTAGACCACACGTAAGTAGCTACTTTGATGGAAGTAAAAGATGGGTTACCATCGGGCATAATTTGGGAGAAAACCATCGACAAATTTGAGAACATTAATTCATACGAGGAAAGACGAGCACCGCATAAATGAGAGAAATACATGCTGCCCAGAAAGAACAAAATTGGTTTCTTGGAGGCAGATTTAGCTGTGTCCATCGCGTTATTCTTTTGCGAGGTCTTTTTAAAGACATTGCGTCCGTATGAAGTAAACTACCATCCTAAAGGAGAGAGAGAGAGAGAGAGAGAGAGAGAGAGAGAGAGAGAGAGAGAGAGAGAGAGAGAGAGAGAGAGAGGGGGGGGAGGGTAAATGTGTGAGCACAAGGCATGTTTTCAAAGAATTAATGGGAACTATAATTACATCATAATTTCATTACAGAATTCAAATCGTATTTTCAGGGCAAATTATTTCATGAGTGAATTATTTGAAATCGATGACACGTTAAAACTCTAAAGAGGTTAATCAACATAATACAAAATAATAATGGCCATGATGATTTCACTCAACTGAAAACTATGTTCATCATTTTCATGGCATCTAATCAAAGCCGAAAAATCTGTGTCATTTAAAGGGCAATTAATAACATTACAGAGATATACGTCATCATATCCAATCATTGCTAAATGCCAGTTAAATTATTGGCATAATGCTGTTGTAAATATTCTGTTAAGAACAACTGTAATTCTCTTTTCTCTTTCTCCATCAATGTGTCCAAAACAAAATGCTGTATTCTAAGATACTTGAATAAAATCTGAGTATTCACATCAAAGGAGGGCAAGATTTATTATTATTATTATTATTATTATTATTATTATTATTATTATTATTATTATTATTATTATTATTATTACTAGTCAAGCTACAATCCTAGTTGGAAAAGCAAGATGCTATAAGCCCAAGGGGTCTAACAGGGAAAAATACTCTTCAGATAAAATGGCTCAGAAACTATTCTTCATCCAAAATTCAAATCACTCAATGCAGAAATCACAGTTTGGACCTTGTTTTTCGGAATCTTAAATCGCCAGAACATGAAGGTAGAAACTTTAGGTAGGGAGGAAATAATGGAGTTTTCTGGCTAAAGAAAGATTACTAAGTTGGAGGCAATTTATCTAGAAAATTTTGAAAAAAAAAAAAAAGGAACCATGCAGAAGCTTTAAAGGAAACGATAAGTAAACTTGAGATTTGATGATGAAAGTTAAGCAATCAATATCATAATACAAAACCATGAAACATGCATGAAGGATAAATGTCCTTATGGAAGAGAAAGAAGAAATTAATATTCATTGAAAAGGATGAGGTACTACTTTAGAATGGCATAAAATTACAAGTCTATTTACATTTTTGTGATTTGCGGTAGTAAGTGCACTCTTTCAAGAGTGCAACATCAATATTATAAACTCAATATATAGTTTATAGCTGAAGCATTTCTTGACCTTCTTTCTATGTTTTCTTTATAACTCGTAATATTATTATAACTTCTTTCCAAGATCTGGTAAGAATCATGGTGATCTCACCCAAAATGAGTTGCAATTTCTTCTTTTTTGTGTGATATTCGTAACTTTTTAAAACCCCGTGCATTTGTTTCTTTACATAATGTTATCCCCCTTATTCTTTTTCTTAGCACAATGTATCTTTCCTTCAGAAATGAGAAAATAATCAAAATCTACTTTAAAAATATTCTTATTCAAATTCACTCAGAGAGAAATCTAGGAACGACGTTAAGTAATGCCCTTACAGTTCAACTCCATGAACTAACAATCTTATGAAAAGGACGCTCTCCTCTCGATACTAATGGGATTAGCTTTTCTCCTATTTGGAAACATAGTAAAGGCAGATGCCTTACGTTGTAATCCTTATTGTACTCTGTCAGTGGTTTACCATACTTTATCTTCTATTTGAGAATTACTCTCTAGTTCTGAATTTCTGTTTCTCACATATTTCATTCAAAGTTCAGGTTTCTTCTCGGGGAATATAATACAGGTATACCACTTTGCTCCCTGACCTTCCTTGTTTTTTTTTTTTTTTTTTGTTTTTTTTTTTGCCCTCCTCTTTTCATCGTCTTTCCAAATCTTATTAGTCTTGAGCAGCTCTAGATGAATAAAGTATAAGCTCTTTCCTCTGAACAACCTGCTCCTCCACCGAAAGCTTATTTTCCCGTAGCTTTTGGAACTTCACTAGAAACCGCATATAAAAAGTTTCACTGCGAAACAAATTATCACAAAAAATACATGCATATACCTTTCTCTCATTGCTAACAATATAAAGACGTATCTATTTTTTTCTATAAACTGGACACTCATCTTGAATAAACAAATCAAGGACAAATAGTAAACAGGATGATAAAGAAAGAATGCATTACGTTCAAGATAGTTATTTTCGCATGCACAAAAGTTTCCTAGGAAAACAGTAAAATGGGAATAAACACAATAGCAAGATGCTGGTTACGTTTACCCTAAATCCCACGAAACTAAATGTCCTCAAGTCTCTCAGACTCCCCTATCAAGCAATCAATTGTTTTATTGACATGCTCATTGCGAGACCAGGACCAGGCGGCAATTCTGAGGTTTTCAGAGATATCAACAGAAATGCCCCCACTAATTAACAAGGGATGCTCTAGGAAAGTTTAAAAGCCCTTATGCAGAAAATCAGACACACACAAACATATATATATATATATATATATATATATATATATATATATATATATATATATATATATATATATATACATATATATATATATATATAAACAAAATTCATTCATTTGAAAAAAAATATTACGTTGATAGATACTATAAATAGAATAAAATTTTATGCTTACATGAATATATAAATAAATAAATACATGTATATTCTACTACATAAACACACATGGCACCTGAGTAATCTTTCTTGTAGTTTCATTTCTAATCCTGTCCTGCCATATAACTTTGTTTTCATATCTACTGAGTCTGTTGGAGATTGTTTCATTGCCATGCCATGACTCATGTCCATACAGTAACACCAATCTCACTAAACTGATAAATATACTGATTTTTATATGTAATTTCAGGTGACTTGATTTCCAAATTTTACTTAATCTAGACATTGTATGATTTGCTTTTTTCATTGTCTGATTTGCTTTTTTTCAATCTGTCATAAAACTCAAACTCTAAAGATCCTGCATTAGAGATCATAGTTCCTAAATATTTAAATGATTCCACTTTATTAATCCATTCTCCTTCCAATGAAATTTCATCTTCCATTGCATATGCCATTCTCATCCTCTCTGTCTTTCTTCTATTTATCTTGAGCCAAACCTCGTGTGATATTTGATGCCTTACGTTGAGCAAGCCTTGCAAATCCTGTGGTTAAGGACAGCATACTCTAGGTCAGCTAATTTCCTATTATTGATCCAGCCGAATCCTTCTCCCCCATCTCGAACTGTTCTACGCATTACAAAATCCATGAGAAGGATAAACAACATAGGTGACAACACATTCCCTTGGAGTATTCCACCATTCACAGGAAATTCATTTGATACGACTTCATTAACATTAAATATGTACTTGCTATGCTTATAAACAGTCTTAATCAAATTTACATATTTAAGAGGAATTCCATAATAATGCAAGACTCTCCAAAACATTTGCCAGTGCACACTATCACAGGCCTTTTCATAGTCTACAATTGCCATAAAAAGTGATTTTCTATTTCATATGCATTGTTGTACTTGTCTCAAAATGAAAATTTGGAAAGTACAACTTCTACGTCTTCTAAATCCTGCATGTTCATCTCTCAGCTTTTCATCAATCTTCCTCTCTAATCTCTTTAGAATAAGCACACTATATATTTTCATGACGACAGACATAAGTCTCCTTTTTTAGCCATTTTCACCAACACTCCTAGCTCCCATTCATCAGGTTTTGCTTCTTCATGCCACATTCTACTAAAAAATCTTGTAAGTATTCTGGGGGTCACTTCATTTTCAGCTAGTATCATCTCGGCAGTTATTCTATTGTATCCAGGGGCTTTCCATCTCTTGAGTTTTTTAATGACAGCTTCGACTTTAAGCACTGAATTCCTTCATGGGCACATCAAGGTTTTCATCAGCTTTAGGTATATCATCAAATTATTCGCTTCATATTTCCTATTCACGACCTCATTAAAGTGTTCCATTCAACGTTGCCTTTTTTTTATCTTCTGTTGATATAGCAGATCCATCCCTCTTTTTTGATGGGTATATGCTTCTTCTTCTTTGGTCCCGTAAGAATTTCATTACTAATTCTATGAGCAATTTTTACACCATAGCTGCTCCCTGAATTCATAGCTTTGTCAGCCTCATCTTTCTTGTCTAAATACTCTCTCCAGTCATTCCTGGCTTTTCTTTTGACTTCACTATCAATACTGGAATACTTAGCATGATCGACATTGTAATTTTCATCACTTCCTCGAAAACTGTCAACAATCCATTTCTGTCTTTGTCTCCTTTTTATAGTATTCCATGTATCACTTGATATCCATGTCTTTCTCCTTGTAATTACATGTCCCAAAACTTCACTACCAACTGACTGATATATGTTCTTCATATCACACCATTCTTCATCAAGTGTCTCCTTTTCTTCTCTCAAAGTCTCTATGACTGCAAATCTATTTCTACATTCAATTTCAAATGTTTATCTGTGTTTATCTTCCAAAAGCTTAGTTTTATAGTACCTTAGTATTCTATCTGCATTTCTGTTGGGCACTTTCAGTTTTAATTTCAGTGTGGCAAAGAGGAGTTGGTGATCACTACCAATATCTGCACCTCTATAGCTTCTTAGATTTCTCAGCGTCCTCCTCTCTTTATCAACGACTTTGTGGCCTATTTTATTTTTGTGATTGCCACAAGGTGAAGTCCATGTATATTTATGGATGTCCTTTTGCCAGTAGAGTACCTCCAATGACAAGATTGTTTGTTGAACAGAAACATAAAATGAGCTCCATTTTCATTTGCAACTTCGCCAAAACCCCCAACCCTAATCACATTCTCTATACCTTGATTATTCCTTCCAACTTTAGCATTGAAGTCGCCAATCACAATTTTCATATCGCTCTCTGGGATCTCATTTATCACACACTGGAGTTCTTCATAGTATACAGTTTAAGCCTTTCCTGCTCTTGGTGTCATCATCATTCCTCCCCTTTCTTTTCCAACTCCATGTGCTCTTCCTGAATATATATATATATATATATATATATATATATATATATATATATATATATATATATATATATATATATATATATATATATATATATACATATCTACACACACACACATATATATATATATATATATATATATATATATATATACATATATGTATATATAATATATATATATATATATATATATATATATATATATATATATATATATATAGTTAGTCTCGGTCTAAGGTTTCTTTACCAATCCCTCTACGATGTGTTTCACTTAGTGGCCAGATATCCAAACCATATTTCATAAATTCGCTCGCCACTTGGTGTAACTTCCCAATCTGATTCATGGTTCTAGCATTCCAACTACCAATTTTAAATTTTTCTTTAGTATTTATAAACCGCAAGATTCTAAGCACCCTGCTACGGCCGGGACTCGTGGCCATTCTGTTATCTTCCCTTTCCATTGATTGACTAAATCCATAAATGATTCATTGGCTAGATTCATCAAAGGATAGCCAGTCCCTTGTGATACGCAGTGCCTATCTAACTAAGGTTAGACCCGTGCTGGTCCATACTAACTACAGTATGATCATCCGCTAGGCATCAGGAGTAAGCCGAAAAGACATCTTGTCTCTTGCTTTAAAACCAATCTGTCACCTTGCTGTCAGTGACTTCTACAAAACTTGGGGGGCATTTCCTCCATACCCAAAGTTCTCTACTCCTCCAGGTTGCTCATCCGCTTATATAACAGTTGGCATATATATATATATATATATATATATATATATATATATATATACATACATATATAAACTCAAACCTTCAGAATTCAAAAAGGGATGTGGAGCCCTGAGATAACATATTGTAAGAACCTTTCAACGAAATATATTTTATGAATTGCTTTTCCAATTTTATGAAAAAAGTATGAGAAATTTTCATTGCCTCGTATGGTGACATACAATATAATATCCATTATGGGGGAGAAAATCTTATTAGAAAACGAAATTCTTTAGCGGGAGGGAAGAGGAGCATCTAACTGATAATCATCTTATTTTTTGAAAGCCGACAGTTTTCCCTTTCTCTGTATATATATATATATATATATATATATATATATAGTGTGTGTGTGTGTGTGTGTATACACACGTATAAACATACATCGTATTCCCTTCCTTCTGCTTCTTTTGCAATCTCTAAGAAACCATTCTGTTATTCTTAATGTCCATCTATTGCCTGCCATTCTCATTATATGTCCTGACCATATCCATTTCTTTTTCTTACACGTTGTTAGAATATCTTAAACTTTAGGTCGCACTCGTATCCATGATGCTCTTTTTTTGTCTCTTAGTATCATTCCCATCCTTATTTTTCCATAGCTCTTTGAGTTGCCACTAGCTTATGTTCTAAGCCTTTAGTAATGCTCCAAGTTTCCGATGCATAAGTTAATACCGGTATAACTATCTGATTAAGTACTTTTAATTTTTGTCATAATCTCATTGTGTTTACCATATCCTTTCCATGCCATGATTATCCTTCTTTTAATTTCGATCTCGTGTTCTGGGGAAACATTTACCGTTTGTCCTAACTACGCTTATTCATTAACAATCTCTAGAGGTTCGTCCATAACTCTTATTTGTTGTCTCTATATTTTCATTGATTATCATCTTACTTTTATTTATGTTCATTTTCAGTCCTACATTTCTGCTTTCTCTATTCAAGTCCTCTATCATATTTTGTATTCCCTCCCAAGATTCACTAAACACAACTACTGTATGTCATATGCAATTCTTAAGTTGATAAGGTATTCTAAATTAATATTAATTCCAACATTTTCCTAATCTTACTTCCTAAAAACGTCTTTTAGGCATGCCATGAATATTTCAAGAGATATGTAGTCTCCCTGTCTACTTCCTTTCTTAATCAGAACTTTCTTACTATCATTATGTAGTTTTAGGATTGCTGTGCTTCCTGGATAGATATTTTCAAATGTTCTAGTACTAGATTTGTCTATCCCTTGTCTTTGAAGGGCTTTCATTACTGCTGAGGTTTTGACAGAATCATTAGCTTTCTCATAGTCTATAAATGTCATTAGCTGATTAATTACATGCTTATGGTTACTTGTTAAATACCCACTTCTAAAGCCTGCTTGTTCTTTTGATTGATAAAAGTCTAGCTGTCTTTCTATTCGACCTAATATGATCTTTATAAATATTTTATATATTACGGAGAGTAAATTTACTGGGCGCTAATTTCTCTTTTTTGTGAATTAGCACAATGCTAAAGTGTTTCAAAGCTGTATGTATAGAACAATCTTGAAGACATTTGGTGTAGAGTTCAGCTAGTTTTACTACTTTGAAATTTCCTCCATCTATTATTAAATCAATTGTTTGGTCCTCTACTCCTGCTGCTTTGCCTCTTCTATGCCTTTTAATACTTTCTTTACTTCTACTGTTACGTTTGGTAACGGCTCAGGTGTTTCATTATTTCTATAGGTGAAGTTATTTCTTATATAACTATAGTATAGCGTTGTATAGAAATCCTCTGTAATTTTCAATTTTCCTCACTCCACCTCTATTGTTGATATTTCCATATTTATCCTTTAAGGCAATCATTTGTTGGTTCCCTATTCCAATTCATCTTTTCATCAATTTACAAATAAAAAATATATGTATATATATATACACATACATATATATACATATATATATATATGTGTGTGTGTGTGTCTGTGCGTGTGTGTGTCCATCCTAAATGGCTATGTATTTATTTCTATTTATGTTCTATGCATTATCATAACAGTTTTTGCATATCCACAAATTTATTTCTATATAACAGACTTGAGCTGAAATAATGATTATTCCAGAAAATATAATCAAATTAAATATATGAATGTAATGAAATGTATGTAATAAAGGACACATTTTGCCAATAGCTTCACAAACTCAATTTAATATTTACTATTAGCTATAAAATGTTCTCATGTTCCTCACAAACAATTGTGTTCCCTATAAAGATTATGTAACTTACCGCCCCATCTACGAACATTTCACTATGTATATAAACTGCATGCCCAAAACTAGTCAAATAACCAATGTAAATCAATGCAAGAAAAGTTTATTGGAATTATTTTCAATAATAATCTAGACCTAAATGAATTAAAAAGAAGTAGTATATCGACATCAAAATACGCGGTACAACTGAACGGTGGTTCACATTAAGCTCGGTGAAAAAAAAAAAAAAAAAAAAAAAAAAAAACTGCTTGAAAGAACTGAACTTAGGCTGATCATAACAACTCGAGGAATTATGAATTAAGTTCACTACTCCATTAGGCAATTTTCCATAAACAAATATCACTGGTCATATGAAAGTTGAAATGCATTCTTTATGTTCTGCATAAGGGGAAGAACCTGTTTACAATTTTATTTTCTTTAGCAAAACCACTATTTTAACTACAAGTTTAACGTATGGCGTCTTGGTTCTCTTGGTGGTCACCTATCTACACATTGATTAGATCCAGTGCTGCTAGCCTTCACATAACAAGTGTTATAACAAAAATGTATACAACCATATTCGATTCTCATCGTACATCTTTACTCTGTAAAGGAAATGGAACTAATATATACACACACACACACACATATATATATATATATATATATATATATATATATATATATATATATATATATATATATATACAGTATATATATATATATATATATATATACATACATATAAAAGTATGTACAGAAAGTCAAATAGACCGAGTAAAACTAATTCGTAAATTCAAAATAACTAAATACAAAAGGGCTTTGTGCGCATGCAAATGAATTCCGTTCTGCAATTGTGAGATTCTGTTTCTGAAATTTCTCTACTGACAACTGTGACACAGGGACAGCCCAAAGTGAGTAAAGCAAATGCGAACTTCTCATGCAAAACCTATTCCTGGGAGCTAGAGTTCTACCCTCCTGATAGAATTTACCCAAAATATAAGAATTTTCCTGAATGTCCGGATTCCAATTGAATTCAGAGAATGGGAGGAACAATTCTTTACAGACACTGTCGGTGTTGACAACGTTCACATTTTTAGGAACATTGTGAATGTTGTCATAGTTTTTTTTTAATGAGAATATATATAAAAAAAACTAAACTCACAAAATTCTTTAGAGTTTTATCAAGCATCTAATTCAGATGAGGGAGGCTAAGATGGTTATCTCCATAAAAACAGAACTACACAGAGTTACTGTTTATTTCTCTCTGTCTGTTTTACCCGAAAATTCACCGCAACGTCATTTTTATGACGACGTCATTCAATAGTGTCTTGTCAGCTGAAATTACGACAACTTTTATGGTTATTGCTTAGATTTATGGCTCTATCATACTTCAGGAGACGTTGTGTCATGTGCAGCGTATGCAGATGGCATCGGTCTTTCTTCCCATATTCTGTCGGAAGATTCTCACTGTTCTGACGGCTGTATTTTTCCTGTTCCTCATATTATAGGTGTTTAATAGTTTAGTAGATAATGCTACATTATTCAAGAGACAAATAATGATAACACGTTAATGAATGCGAGAATCTTGCCAATTAAAGCTTATAATACGGGAAAAATCTTATACATTTGATGTCAGATGCATGAATTAAAACTTACACGGAAACGAATCCAGGAAGTGAAAAAAATATTATTCAAAATACATATGACAAAAATCTAATAAAATACGAAGCATGAAAATAAAAAAAATTATGCTCAATATATAAACTATCAACAATTTTACACCCATTTTTAAATTTATGGAACACTCCGCCTTTCAATGTTTTCATACACTGCCTTTCAATGTGTCCCGAATCTCACCTTAACTTTAGCTTTATAATGCTCGCTTCACACATTCCCGATTAAGGCTCCCGATGCTGATTTTTTGCTCCCTATGCTGAGTTTTTGTTCCATCGTAAAAAAAAAACTACCGATTTTCCACGATTAGGGCCTACGTGCGATTGGAGGGCCCAAATCGAAGTCACAGGCCGAAAATCTGGAATCATCGGGGACCACGCTATACGTCTGTCGAATCAGTATTACGATTATGTTTCGATGATTGTAAAGGTTTACGATGATCGGTTGTGTGCTAGGGAAATTAGGCCACACCCCCTTTAACGATATTCGGGAAGTTGCACGATCGTCGTAAGATGCGATTCGATTTTCGGCAGCCGTTCAACAATCATCGGAAGGTTGCAACCGAGGTTATTTTTTTTCACCGAAAGTTCGTGCGCACATTTTGATCATCGTATTCTTGATTACGATGATCTAAACGCTCTTCGATGATCGAAGACACCTTTGGATGATCGAAGACACGTTACGATGATCAGAAAATGTATGCCGAAGTTCGTTAAAAATTTCGACAAATGGCAGTTGCCCCGACCATTTAGCGCGGTGCTAAATGGTCGGCCCAGTTCGGGGCACGTGGCCCCGCACCACGAGGCTCGCCCCGCTTCCCGACATTCGTGACAACCTCGCCGACAAAAAAAAAAAAAAAAAAAAAAAAAAAAAAAAAAAAAAAAAAAAAAAAAAAAAATCGATATTCGGCCATTACACCTTCGATAATCGTTATAGGTTGCCAACTACCAATTTTCCTGTCTGCGGGAGCAAAATCGTGAATGTGTGAACCCAGCATAAAGGGATGCTTGCTGTCTCACAGAAAAGTAATTCATTGATATCGTTCATATACATATCTCTTTTCTTATGGCGATAGTAGTAAATTGAATAATAATATATTTATTTCCATTTCTCTTCACTTCGTTCAAAATGAAAATATGCTTTGTATCATTTAAATTCAAGGAGAGATGCATTCTTTATTTCAGTAGTAAATGATGAATGATTAAACACATGTTCATATCTCCATGATGTACACACTGTACTCAAGAGAGACGCACGCATGGAAGTCTTTTTTACGACTCTTCATTGTAGGATCTAAATTAACAGTTAATTAATTAAGCTTAATGAGAGTTCCCTAAGGAGAGAGATTACAGTGGATTGGTAACAGGAAATTAGAAGAAATAGAATATGCTGAGGGCGCTTGTCTTTATTAGCAAAACACCACAGGACTTGCAATGATTCCTTTCCAGAATGCATGAAATATCACGAGGTTGGGCTCAAGATAAATAGAAAAAAGACAGAGATGATGACAACGAAATATGTAATGGAAGATGAAATATCATTAGAAGAAAGGATTAATGAGGTGGAATCATTTAAATATTTAGGAACTATGATCTCTAAGACAGGGTCTTTAGAATTGGGGTTTAATGAAAGATTGAAAAAAGCAAACCAGACATTGGCTAGGTTAAATAAGATTTGGAAATAAAATTGCCAGAAATTACATATAAAATTCAGACTATATATCAGTTTAGTGAGATTGGTATTGGTGTTACTGTATGGACATGCGTCATGGTATGACAATGAAACAATATCCAACAGATTTTGTAGATTTGGCAGCATAGCCCTCAGAAAAATATTGGGAGTTGAATGGCAGGACAGGATTAGAAATGAAACGATAAGAACGATATGTGGATGAGATCCTGTTGAGGGGTAGATATAGATGGTTTGGACATGCTCTCCGCACTCCCCAAGAGAGAATAGTTCAATAAACTTTCAATTGGGCTCCACAAGGCACTAGAAGAGTTGGAAGACCCAGGCCTACATGGCTGAGGATTATGAAACGTAACGTGAGAAATGATGAATGGAGAGGTATTAAATTAAAATCTCGACACAGAGACGATTGGAAAAATTTAACTTAGGCCCTTTGCGTCAATTGGAGTAAGAGGTGATGACGATGATGATGATGAGAGTCCCCTTTCCTCTTAAGGGTTCTCATAACGGTAGATATACAGCAATTTCTAATAATAGCCTAGAATAAAACAATAAAAGGACTGCAAGTTTCGCCATTCCTTCATTGTCCTTAGACGATGGTTATCTTATTTCTTGAAGTTTGGGTCCAACTACCTTCTCTTGATATTTGATTTCACGTTTCATCTGACCGAGAGTACCTTCTTAACATGAAGAAAATGATGGTGTATGTGCATACACACATCAGTAAATGCATACCCATATGATTTATATATCATGCATTTATATAATTTATTATTGACTTTTGCTACATACGGGTCCCCCAATATGTGAATATTCAACATTGGTTCTAATCAGTAGTGAGTGGGTGGTCGTGAAGACCTACAGCTGGAAATCATAGTCATTTCGAGCTTATGTAGGGAAATGTATGGGTCTAGTAACCTCTTCCAAAGGTGAGTGTAGAGGGAAAAAATTACTAACCATTTCATCTGTAGGGGAAAAGTCCCAGGAAAATATACAATAAAACAAGAAAATGTATTGTAAAAACACAAACGCTTACCACTTTCTTCTTTCTTCTAATTTCAGTGGTTGTTTCTATTCTTATTTTCATGTGGTATTAAGTGACTTTAGGCCATGCTCACACATACAAGTATATATATATATATATATATATATATATATATATATATATATATATATATATATATATGTATATATATATATATATATATATATATATATATATATATATATATATATATATATATATAAAACGCGTGTGTATGTGCGTACATGCAAAAAACCAAGTGCTGAGATTTTAAACCTGTGATTACCCAGATGCAGAAATGTAGGTCAACACAATCCACCTAAACATTTACCTTGCATCTTTAGGAAACTTCAAAAATGTGTTGTAAACAATAGTAAACATTAAAATGCAAGTAACTGAATTATCTTTACAAGATGTGGAGTAGCGTTACAACGAAGATTCTTTTGAATTTTACGGATATGTTATTTTAAGATACAATATCATATTCATTACTCAAACGCATTTTACTATGCTAGTTCCGATTATCTTTCCTTTCTCCGCTATTTTGCGTTGTCGTTAGAGAGAGAGAGAGAGAGAGAGAGAGAGAGAGAGAGAGAGAGAGAGAGAGAGAGAGAGAGAGAGAGAGCGCCATCTGTCACTTTGATGTCACTACATGACTTTTGAGTTAAATAAAATCAGCAAGTAACACGGCTTATTACCAAGAACACTCCAATTCATATGTTAATATGTTTGAAATTTTGTCTGAATCAACTCCTCACTTGGTGACGTGTGTTTGAAGACTTAAGATAATATAAAACTGTTTGAGAGTTTTCTTTGGATTGCCCTACTGAATTTCTTTAAATCTTGGGAATTGGATTTTTCAAATTTCATACTATCTGCTATACTATGAAGATCTATGCAACTAAATCACATCTTCGATAGTATTATCTATTTTTTTTGCAAGTCGAATTTTGTGAAATGTTGGCCTAGGGAAGGCTTCACCTAAATCACATGCCTAGTATTTTTCTCTGCAAATCTCAACAAATAGTCCCATTTCACATTGCAAAGGTTGTCATGCTTATTGCATTAAATTATATGATATTATTTTATTAGAGTATTTCATTATGAACATTTGATACAATATCTGATATTTATGAATTCAGTTGGATTTATGTTTGCATCTCCGAATGTTTGACGTCTGTACACCTCATATGGGGCACTGTAGGCATTCCTTAAGTATCATTACAATGTTCCCTATGACCATAACGGCACTAGGTATATATCCTACAATTTTACTTTCACTCCCACTTCCCTTTTATCCTTCTTGCTGCTCAACTTTTCCTAACTTTTACTTCACAGAGCAATTACTGGGATCCTACCCCCCCCCCCCTCACCCAACCATCTGCTCTTGAGTGCTGAATGGCCTAACTGGTCCCAGCGCCGGGAGATATGGCACAAATTTCTAAAGGCAATTTCATCCTACTCTAACATGCATAACTCTATAAAGTTTTCTTGAAAGTTTTGCCATACGTTCGGTGATTTCTCATTTTACAACACAGATTCCTTTCTTGTATTCTGGAACCCTACGATATTAACATAATTCGTTTTCTTAATTTTTTTTATTGTTAAAAAGACATTTCCTTGATATCTTTTTATAACTGTTAACCAAATCATGCTGTGGATACAGACCGATACATACATACACACATACATACATACATACATACATATATATATATATATATATATATATATATATATAGATAGGTAGATAGATAGATAGATAGATACAGAAAATAAAATATAAAGCGAATTTTAATTCTTTTAATATACTGTTTGTTGATTTTTAAATGTGTTTTATTTCTTACAGCTACAAATATATCTAAGAAGGTATTCTAATTTCTACCAATGCTTCCATATCCGTATTTCAAATATGCTATACCGGAATGTGATGGAGTTACGCTTGAAATGTTTTCAATATCAATACTGCACTTGTGTTATTATTATTATTATTATTACTAGCCAAGCTAAAACCCTAGTTGGAAAAGCAAGATGCTATAAGCCCAAGGGCTCCAATAGGGAAAAATAGCAATAAAATTAGACATTTTCTTTTTAATTTAGGTTCATTCCTAAAATTTATATAACATAGTTTCCGGTTAATGTCACCCTTAGTTACTTGTAATTGCAAAGAGAGAGAGAGAGAGAGAGAGAGAGAGAGAGAGAGAGAGAGAGAGAGAGAGAGAGAGAGAGAGAGAGAGAGAGAGAGAGAGAGAGATGAACTTATTACATTACATAAAAAATACAGCTGTTTCTTTTTAAGGTCCTTCATTTGAGCTCACATTTTTTCAATATAGGGACACTGCCTCTAGAGAGAAAAAAAACAGTGTCCGTCCTCAAACGAGAAATGGGAGAGAGAGAGAGAGAGAGAGAGAGAGAGAGAGAGAGAGAGAGAGAGAGAGAGAGAGAGAGAGAGAGAGAGAGACATCGACCAACGTTTTGAGAACTTTGCCCTAAAGCCTAGGGGGGACAACATGTGAATAAAAATGAGGAAGTTTGTGTGCCGTGGCTGTAGTGTTAAAAGACTTTTAAAACTTATAAGAACAACGGGAAATGGGGTTACGCGAAATAAGGGTTTACTTATTCAAGCGTCAATATTGACTGAAAGCAGTCCTATGTAATACAAGATTGCCTCTAGTCAGTAAATACTTTGAGGAAAAATAAAAGCAACATATCAAAAGTTTTGCTTTTATTATAAACGCAGTACGATTATCTGTTTTTGACGTTGTTAATAGTTTATATAGGACATATCTGTTTTCACGTTGTTACTGTTTTTAGAATGATTTATTGTTAATTTATTCTCATCATTTATTAATTTCCTTATTTACTTTCCTCACTGGGCTATTTTTCCCTATTGGACCCCTTGGGCTTATAGCATCTTGCTTTTCCACCTAGGGTTGTAGCTTGGCTAGTAGTAGTAATAATAATAATAATAATAATAGTAATAATAATAATAATAATAATAATAAATACTCAAGGAAAAGGAGAATTAAGATTGTAAACAAAAATATTTAGTCAGTTCATAGCATTTTAAGCTGACGGTAAACTATGTTAACACGTAAAGTCATTAAATGCTACTTCATAGTATGATATCTTGCAGAAAAGATGAACTCGCAAAAAGCTAATCAGCTATCGTGAAACAAGTATTGTTCGCCTGTCTGGTCTCATGCTTCTGTCTCTCATCTTAATTTGTTGGATAGAAACTTACGATCTATTAAGATGCTTATTCCTGTCCTGAATATTAATCTCTGGCACCGTCGTTCATTTTGTTCGTATTGCCTGTGACATACTATTTTTCATAATACAGATTGCGGCAAAGTAACTGTTAAGTGTTAACAGAGAGGCACTGTGAATGCAAGTGGTGATGGTGCTTATTCAACAAAACAACGAAATTTTATACAGACAATTGAGAGCAAGAATGACACAAAATTCAAACGGTAAAAAACACGAGATAGCAAGCTTAAATAGGTTTCTAATATCAGTGCGGGGGAGAGCGAGCGATAAAGAAAAAGCAATAACGTTACAGTGTACGAGCGCGTATGAAACACTTGCGGTACAAGATCATCCGTTGCATTCAGATTTGCTTTTATCAGTACTGTACGTATGCAATTAATTCTAACAGCCATGTCTTATCCATCATAAGGCACAATACTACACTGTAATATAGAAGTTTTAGCCCTGCTGGGACCAGATTGTGGTATGATCTTCTTAATAAGGCTTTTGAATCGGTAGAACCTCAGAAGTTCAAACTTTTTTTGTAGATGATTTTCTGTTGAGCAATGTAAAATGTCTCGTTTTAAAGATTTATATATGACTGATGTATTTTAACGTTGTTGTTGATCTTAAAATATTCTATATTCTCATTCATTACTTATTGCATATATAGTTTTTTTTTTATTACTCCTTGTTTCATTTCCTCAGTGGGCTACTTTCCCTTTGGAACTTTTGGGTTTGTAGTTTGGGTAATAATAATAATAATAATAATAATAATAATAATAATAATAATAATAATAACTAAAACGTAAATATGGGCGGTGTCAGCATTCTTGCCCCGGCGCTTAGACTAAAGTGTAAAAATATAAGACCAATCGTCCTTTTTACTTTCATACATAGACTTAACCCAGTGTGTAAAATAGCTGGCATCTCAAACAAAATTAACCAAATAAAAAAACATATATCAAAAGAGAAAAAAAAAAGACAAAAAAATCTACACGATACAAAAAATAGGCTGACGATAATGTATACTTACATAACATGATTTTACCACGTTAAAATTCTGTAGAATTTCTAAACTTCCATTAGTCCCTGCTCAAAAGTTTCAACAACTTTCTTTCCACACACAAAAAAGTAACTCTGCCTCGCGAGATGTTCTTCTGCATCCTACCTAATTATCTCAACTTGGAGAACCTCCTTCATTAGGAGATGCTAATGGCTCGGTTGATAAGGTGCTATGATCTAGGGGAAGATGAAGAGATGCTGCTCAATCTAGTTGCAAAGTTGAAGGGCTTCCATTTTATCCATAAGTTTTACCATCGACAGATTATGAAATTTACAAGTAATACAACATTAATACAAGAGAAAGTACCGCAAGATTATTCTATTTTGCGAGAATTGTTCATATGGATAGGAAAGAACAGTCACGTAAATAGTTCTCTTGAAATTCCCAGTGGCCCTGCGAACGCTAGGGAAATCGATACAAGCATATATTAATTTTATTTCTTTACACTGAGCGACACCGAGGGTTTCTGAAATGTCATGAAAATCTAATGATCGAGTAAAAAGAAGGGAATAAAAACTAGTATAAATCCAAAGTTACTATTAATTGGTCGTTGCGTGCACAGCCGTTGATAAAATATACTTCAATCAAGAGTGTAATAGTGTATAAAATACACACACACACACTCATATATATATATATATATATATATATATATATATATATATATATATATTTATATATATATATATATATATATATATATATATATATATATATATATATATTTATATATATATATATATAATCAGCATTCTCCTACGCCTATTGACGCAAAGGGCTTCGGTTAGTACTCGCCAGTCGTCTCTATCTTGAGCTTTTAAATCAATACGTCTCAATTCATCATCTCCAACTTCACGCTTCATAGTCCTAAGCCATGTGATCCCGGGTCTTCCAAGTCTTCTAGTGCTTTGTGGAGCCCAATTAAAAGTTTGGTGAACCAATCTCTTTTGGGGAGTGTGAAGAGCATGCCCAAACCATCTCCATGTACCCCTTACCAAGATCTTATCCAAATTATATGACACTCGAGTAACCTCTCTCATAGTTTTATGTCTAATCCTGTCCTGCCATTTAACTCGCAATATTTTTCTAAGGGCTTTGTTCTCAAATCTACAAAATCTGTTGGATATTGTTTCACTGTTATATCACGACTCATGTCCATACAGTAACACCGATCTCACTGAGCTGATATATAGCCTGATATCCAAATTTTACTTAACCTATCCATTGCCTGATTTACTTTTTTCAATCTTTCCTTAAATTCCAATTTTAAAGATAATGCAGTGAAGACCATAGTTTCTAAATACTTGAATGAGTCTACCTCATTAATCCTTTCTCCTTCCAATGATATTTCATCTTTCATTGCATATTTCGTTCTCATAATTTCTGCCT
>NC_090768.1:26439829-26462329 GCF_036898095.1 Palaemon carinicauda | reverse complement strand
GAGATGAAGCTGAATGTTTGGCATTCGTATAGGAACATTCTGAAAAGTAGACCAGTGGTGGTTGGACACTGTGTGCTGAGAAGGTTGGTTTCATCTCCGGGGTATGAAGAGTAAATATTCGTATTGGAACATTACATAATCAGAGTGAATATAAATTAAGAGTTAGTATCTTAATTTCTCCATGAACCATAAGGAAAAGGGGATAATAAAACTATGACAGGCATGTATTTCATAGTAAGTAGGAGCTGATTGAGACGCACAGGTAATAAAATAGAAATTTTATTTCACAAATGCAGAAATTAAATGAATTGCAGCAATAAGTAAAGTTCATTTACAGTAATTATAATGTACATAGTAATAAAGACTTGCTCTTGAATCTGAAAAGGAATTTCAAATTTATTAGTAGGCACTCGTTCTCGAGGAACGTCAGTCTTTGATTAAAACACATCATGCTCAGGGCATGCGGCACTTGTGTGACAACTATGACATTTCACCTGGGATAAGAACAGTTATAAAAGCACTAAGTGTTTTCGACATCACTATGTATCACTCGAGGGTCAACATAGGCACCCGAAGAGTTAGAGTCCCAAGTAACTCACTGTTCTATGCAGAGTTAGGTGCAGGTTTCATAACACTACCTGCGGCTACCACAAAATGTTTGACTTCGTGCACTTGTTTCGCATAATGTTTAAAGAAAACGCGCGAGGACTTCCAGCCTGTGAAGCTTTTAAGGCTTTCAAAGTCCATACTCTGAAAGAAATTCAGAGATGATGCAACTTTCCTAGGATCATGACCGGCGGGTGTACTGCGAATGAAGTAGGTGATTTTCGCTCTTAATTGTTTCAGTGACAGGTCGCTGCCCGATGTTTCTCCTTTGAAGAGTTGGCCTCCACCAAAGTTCGAATTTCTACGAAAATAGACCTTGAGGCTCTCTACTGGGCATAAAGAGACATCTTCCTTCAAGGGGCATATTCTCCAGGGGCCCCATCTTTTGGTGGGTAATTCATTTTTGGCGAGAAACGTCGGATCAGGGGAGAGGGTAATGTCTCCTGTATCAGTAAACAGGATGTGACCCTCTTCTCTTGATAATGCCACTATTTCGCTGACTCGGGCTCCCGAAGCAAGAGCAAAGAGAAATATAACTTTCTGAGTCAGATCCTTGAGAGGGCATGAATCATTATCCAAGTTGGAGGCGAAATGGAGCACCTTGTCTAGTGACCAGGAGATCGGTTTCGGTGGGGGTGCTGGGCGTAGACGAGCACATGCTTTCGGTAGTTTATTGAAGATGTCGCTGGACAGATCAATTTGGAAGGCATACAGAATTGGTCTGGTCAAGGCCGATTTGCAGGTTGAAATCGTATTGGCTGCTAATCCTTGTCCATGAAGGTGAATGAAGAAGGACATGCAGAAATCAATTGTGATTTCTTTAGGATTTTTTGTCTTGACGAAAGAGACCCATTTTCTCCAGGATGATTCGTATTGCCGTCTTGTGGATTCGGTCTTGTATTCCTCGAGGAAGTCTAGACTTTTCTTCGAGATCCCAAACCTCTTCTTTGCGGCTAGGGAGAGAAAATCATGAGATGAAGGTCCTTGATTTTCGATGATGAAGCGAAGACAGTCGACTTCTGTACTTGTTGGGAGAGAACTGGGCCCGGGAGAGGGATCAGCTTGGGCTGCAGCTCCAGGACCAGGGGGTACCAGTTGCTCCGGGGCCACTTGGGAGTCACTAGGGCCGCTGTCCCTTTGAAGGTTCTCAGTTTGGAGAGGACTTTCAGCAGAAGGTTGGTGGGAGGGAACAGGTACATCTTGGACCATCTGTTCCAGTCCAGTGACATGGCATCCACTGCTTCTGCCTTGGGGTCCTCGTACGGGGCCACATACCGAGGAAGTTGATTGTTGTCGCTCGTTGCGAAGAGATCTATCTGAAGTTCTGGGACTTGGTGAGAGATGAAGGAGAATGATCTTGCGTCTAGAGACCATTCCGACTCTATCGGGTTTGTTCGAGATAGAGCATCCGCTGTCACGTTGCGGAATCCTTGTAGGTGAACTGCAGACAGGTGCCACTTCTTCTTCTCTGCCAGACGGAAGATTGGGAGAAGCACCTGATTTATCTGGGGCGATCTTGAGCCTTGGCGATTGAGACATCGAACTACCACCGAGTTGTCTAGGGTTAGACGAATGTGGATCGAGGGAGGCGGGGATAGTTTCTTCAGAGTTAGAAGGACCGCCATGGCCTCCAAGATGTTGATGTGGAACGTCTTGAACAGGGGAGACCAGGTGCCTTGAGCCTGTTTTTGGTGGGAGTGACCTCCCCAACCCTCCAGCGAAGCGTCCGTGTGGATGTTGAGTGATGGAGGTGGGTGTTGAAGAGGAATGGACCTTTTCAGGGCCTTTGCTTCCGACCACGGCTTGAGGAGAAGTCGAAGTCTGTTTGGGAGCCGTCTCTTGAGGTCTCTTCGAGCGATGGATGCCGAACGTCTCCAGACTGCCGCGGCATCCTTTAGCTGTGCACGAAGCACTGGGTTTGTTACTGAGGCGAACTGTAGAGAGCCTAGAACTCGTTCCTGCTGGCGTCTTGAAATCCGTTTGGATTTTAGTAGTCGCTTGACAGACCCTGCTATTTCCTTCCTTTTCTTCTGGGGGATGGAAAGGCGGTGTGACTGAAGGTTCCATTGGATTCCTAACCACTGGAACTTCTGAGCTGGAGAGAGGCGAGATTTCTTCTCGTTTATCTTGAATCCCAGGTGTTCTAGGTACTGGGTGACTTTGTTGCAGGATTTTACACAATCCTCGGGCGATGGAGCCCAAACTAGCCAGTCGTCGAGGTAGGCCATCACCTGGACGTTTCGGAGGCGGAGCTGTTGTACTATGGCGTCCGCCAGCTTTGTGAAGATCCGAGGGGCCACATTGAGGCCGAAGGGCATGGCCCTGAAGGCGTAGCTTTTCCTTTGGAGTCGAAATCCTAGGTAGGAGGAAGCGTGATGGTTAATTGGAACGTGCCAGTAGGCATCCGCCAGGTCTATGGAGACCGTGTAGGAACCTCGAGGCAGAAGGGTCCTTATTTGTTGAAGAGTCAGCATCTTGAACTTGTCGTTCGCTATGAACTTGTTGAGGGGGGATAAGTCCAGAATGACTCTGAGTTTGTCGGAGTCTTTCTTGGGGACACAAAACAGTCGTCCTTGGAACCTGATGGACTTTACCTTCCTTATCACCTTCTTGTTCAAGAGATCTAGGACATATTCTTCCAGAAGGGGGGTTGATTGTTGGAAGAACTGCTGGAATGTTGGGGGTGGTTGAGTCCAACTCCAGCCTAGACCCTTCTTGACGATGCTGTGCGCCCAGGGATCGAAGGTCCAACGATCCTGGAATTGGCGGAGTCTTCCTCCCACCGGAAGCACTTCATTGCTTCTGGTGTCCCGAGGGCTTGCTGCCTCGGCCGCTAGCTCCCTTTCCTCCTCTGCCTCTGGAGGGACGGCGAGATGCGTCTCTGCCTGCACCTCTGTTTGAGCCTCTACCTTTGGGACGAAAGGTAGTCGTCTGTTGCTCGAAAGCAGGGGTGAAGACCGGTGACTGTGACAACACCGGTTGGGTGACCAGTTGAAAGGTCTGTTGTGGCTGAGCTGCCACTTGGGAGGTAGCGGGTCCCGGAAACTGACGTCTTGGTTGACGTTGCTGGGGTTTCTGTTTTGAGGTTTTCCTCTTAGGTTGAGGTCCGTCGTCCTGAGAGGGTTTTCTCTTCTTTGACATGCCCCATTTGTGGAGAAGGTTCCTATTCTCCGTGGCGGCTTTGTCAGTGATCTCCTTCACAAGGTCAGAAGGAAAGAGGTGTTTGCCCCAGATGTTGGAGGAAATCAGCCTCCGGGGTTCGTGTTTCACAGTGGCACCTGCGAACACGAATTCACGACAGGCTCTCCGAGCCTTCATGAAGTGGTACAAGTCCTTCATCAGGGTTGCCATATGGGATTTGGCAAGTACCATGTAGTGGTCTGGTACTCTGGTGTCACAGGCCATAACTTCAAGTTGGACTTGGTGGGACATGGATGCTGCGAGCCTCTCCTTTGTATCTTGTTCCCGACGAAGGAGGTGATCGTTGAGCTTCGGGAGGTCTTCATTAAACTGACGTCCGGCGACGTCAGGATCTAGCTTTCCCACGACGAAAGTATGCTGGATGTCCTTCCAGTGTCGAGCGTCAGGGGGAGTAACTATGGAGAAGGGTCTGCACTCCTCCAGTGCAGGGCAGGCTTTCCCCTCTTCCACAGCTTTAAGGCACGCAGCGAAGGCCTTTTCCATGAATGGAAGTACCGCATCTTCAGGTGCGACGTAGGTAGGGTGCTTCTTGCTCAGGGCCGGAAGCTTAGAGCAGGTAAAACCCCTACTCTTGAACGTGTTGGCTAGCATAGCCTGGGCCTTCGCGAGATCAAACACTATCTCTTCTTTCGGTTCGGTCTCTTCTTTAGAGGCAGGTTCAGAGCGAAGTCGGACGTAACAGTCCGGGTAGGCCTCAAAATTGGGGAAGAATTCCACATCTTCCAGGGGGACCGAGCCGATCTTGTCGCTGACAAAGATTCTGCCGGTCGCTATCACCATATGCTCAGCATACCTCCATGGGTTGGCATGAGAGCAAGCGGGGAGATCCTTAACCGAGATCTTCTTCGGTTCTTTGGATCCCATCATGGACCTGATGAACTCCTGATTCTCCTTTAACTTGTCGTCCATGACGGCTTTAATCAACCGGAGCATTTCCTGAGTGGATGATGAGGGTTCCGGGGTCGTGGAGGTAGACGGGAGAGACACTTCCGTCGGTGTAGGAGTAGGGGTGGAGATGGAAGGAGGAGCGACCTCTTGCTCCGACTCGGCGTATTCCACCTGGTCTTCTTCATCTTCGGCTCCTTGAGCCATGAGGGTCTTCTCTGTACCCTCCGAGACATCCGACATGTGGTCGTCATCATCGGAATCTAGGCGGCAATCGTGCATGGACAGGGCCATGACTACATCAGGTTCCACCGTAATTTGGACAGTGGGGATCAAATCCTTGGGCACCACAGAAACAGGGGAGGCCTTTGGGAACAGCAGTGACCTCAATTCTTCAGTGGCCAGGTACGGTCCGGTGGCATTCTTCTGGAAGCCACGCACCCATTTGCGTAGCTTCTCTCGAGCAATGTCCCTGATCTCCGCTGAGGGAGAGTTATGGAAGCCATCAGCTATGTGAGCCTGGCAGACCGTACAGTTCAGCGGGTCCCAGAATTTCAAATCCCCTTTCTTGTTAGCACAAGGGGCGTGAGTCCTGCAAGCCGTATGCCCGTAGAAGTGCGGGCGTTTCACAGCGCAGAAGTCGAAGTCACACTTCATCTGCTCCTCCTTTCCAGAAGAAGGCGAGGCCGAAGGTAGCGACATAACGTAGATGCAAAGCGATAAGTAAGGCACAGGGAAAATCCGTCTAAGTAGGGCGAGCTACTGAACAAAGGATGAAGACGGTCGTGACGTCATTTAAGCAATGGCGCCCGTTTGTTTACGTCTCGAGTACCAGAAGTAGCCACGGATGAGATTAGCTATGGAACGGCTCCCAGCTATTCTCAGCCCTTACACACCGAAGCATTAACTCTGTTCGGGGTGTAGATAGCTATGTGGCGCGTTAATACATGCGTCCCCTGTTGATATACGATGTCTTAAAAGGGAAACCTTTAGGATACTCGCTCCAGAAGTTAGAATTCTGTGATAACCTGTGGTTAAATTCTCTGGGAATATCTTAGCAGTTATTTACCCAAGGAAGCTACCAAAAAGGAACCTTCCATCAGGACGCCATGGCTTGAGCCCAAATATATATATATATATATATATATATATATATATATATATATATATATATATATATGTATATATATATATATACATATATATATACTGTATATATATATATGTGTGTATATATATATATATATATATATATATATACATATATATATACTGTATATATATATATGTGTGTGTATATATATATATATATATATATATATATATATATATATATATATATATATGTATATATATACCATATATATGTTTGCGATGAAGATCTTTTGGTAAATAATATGAGACTATGATAAGTGAAATGCCAATTTCTCTAAAATAATAGTATTTGATCAGATGATCCTACCAATATTAACATAAGCATCAGAAACTTGCCTTATTAAAGCCTTAGAACATAGGCTAGTTATAACTCACGGAGCTATGGAAAGATTAATGATGGAAATATCAGTAAGAGACAGAAAAAGAGCAACATGGTTACAAGAACAAAGTAAAATAGAGGATATTCTACCAACATGTAAGAAAAAGAAATGGATGTGGGCAGGAGACATAATGGGAATTATAGATAATAGATAGAAATTAGGAATAACAGAATGTGTCCCTAGAGATTGTAAAGAAGCAGGTGAAAGAGAAGATGATGGATTGACGAGCTAAAAAAAAAAATTGCGGGTATAGACCATAAAGAGATGGTAGAGGAAGGACATGACTGAGAACTTTGCCCTGCAGTGGACCAGCAATGGCTGATGATGATATATATATATATATATATATATATATATATATATATATATATATATATATATATATACACAACCGCAAATGCAGCCATTTCCAGTCCACTGAGGGACAAAGGCCTCAGACAAGTCATTTCAACTCTGGGGTTTGCCAGTTTTCATCACAAACGCTGGCAATTGCGGATTAGTAATGGTGGGAGATTTTTGTGATTGCTCACGGCAATCTAATCTGGTAGGGGTGGCACTGACTAGTGCAGCTTTGCTGATCATGGCATTTCACAAACCCTTTCAGAAAGTACTACAGTTCTATAGTTCCAAGCGAGTTGTTACACATCGCACGTTAATCTAAATATAGAATACTGCACGTCATGATATTCTCGTCACCTTCATACTTGATGAGAGATTAGCCCCAATTATTAGATTTTAATTTTTGTCGGCTGATTAAAAAGCGTCGTGTTCTCTTGATTACTGCATATTCCAACCCCTTTTAGCAAATGGCAATGAGCGGTGTTTACTCATGTCTAGTTGTTCTTGTTAATAATCTTTGTGTCCTAATCAATTTGGGAGTTGCTTATTTTTAGTGTCAGACTCCCTCAGTCAGGCTATCTCCAGTAATCAAAAGATAAGCGAGCGCTCTCTTTAACTAATCATAGGGCTATTTCTATCAGTTCTGTATACTTAAGTAGCTACAGTTTGAGTTCATACATTTCTTTCTGTTTCCTCATATTATCTGGCCAACTCATAAAAATATCTAATGCTTTCAATCAATAACTTTGCAAAACATCACTTAAAAATATACCTAAATATTCTTCATGTCAGAAATATGTGTAAATGTAAAATAATTTATACCTAAATAATTACTTCCATATATTCTTTATGAGAATTTAAAGCGTATAGAATGGGCGTTGTCAACAACTTTTCAAAGGAATGCAAAGCTACGGCATGGACACTAGATTACAAAGTAAACAAGAACATGCAGATGTTCCTTCAATTGTATGATAATTCATCATTAGGGATCAAAGGCACCGAATTACATCTAGCCAACCCCATATTCCTCACTATCTAAATTCAATTAATTCCGACACCATCAGAAATTCCTGATTGATTGACCATCGACGCCTACAAAATTCTTTTCTATAGAAACGAGAAATATAACTCCTCGTATATTTTGGATTTCATTTTCTTTTCCTTTGATATATCCTGTTAAAATTCTATTGAATAACAGTTCCTGATTCTTTGGTTAATTATCTGATTGGGGTAAAATTCAAAATTCTATTTGCATGTATATAAATGTGATATCAGCAATCCCTCAAGATAAATCAATCAGGGGGCAATTTCCTTTAATTTTATATATGTATATGGATGTATACTGACTGGGATGCATATTTATTCATATGTGTGTGTACATATAAACATGGGCATATATATATATATATATATATATATATATATATATATATATATATATATATATATATATATATATATATATATATATATATATATATATAGCCTACTTACACACACACACACACACACATATATATATATATATACATATATATACTGTATATATATATATATATATATATATATATATATATATATACTGTATATATATATATATATATATATATATATATATATATATATATATATACAGTATATATATAAGTAGGATGCAAAAACTACTTACCCACGGAAGTAGTTGCACAATTTATACTACCCAACAACTTTCATTGTTGTTGCGGAGCAGGTCTAACAACACAAGGGAAAATTTTAACAAACGGCAGTTTACTAATAAGTAAAGTAAGATTCTTCATAGAAGAACTATTATGACGCAAACTATCCCTAAAATACTCAAAGTAAAGATAATACAACAATAAATAATGCAAAAAGAAACTGAAGGAAACTTAGGCAAAAGGCAACCACTAATCCTGAAAAAGCAATATTACTTAAGTATCGTTAAGCCTGACTTAGTCTTCTTAAATGGTTACATTTTTTTTAATTAAGAAAAAAACGTTACTTTATGTGTCATAAAAAGAAGAAAAAGATTAATCAAGGATATCTTTGATCGTGTCAATCAAGCCGTGAGAACTCACCTATGTCTTCGAATCCGATCCAAGTCATTAGCGCAAATCTAATTACGCAGAGGAAGGATGACGCAAATTTCCTCTACAGGATAGAAAAGAAATTGCGTATCAGAACGAAAGGAAAACTCTAGAATAATAAATTCAGAAAAAAAATCAAGATAGAGAACTGGGTCTAGTTTTTTCTTTTTTTTTTTTTGCCTGCCCTGTTGGTTTCCTAAAGGTTTCACTGATACAATTAATCTTCTTTCTGAAATTAATTACGTTAGTTTTTTTATTTTCCAAGAAGGAAATGACAAGTAAACAAAACATTAATAACCAATATAAAACATTATACCAAGTCATTTTGGCCTAGCACTGAACAGTAACTAGGCAAAGTGATATATTTTTTCATCATAAAGTTATTTATTATCTAGAATATTGCTTTGCGTCTTAAGAAGGTAAGTATTCCGCTTAAACTAGAATATATGATTTTGGCAGAAATTTACAAGCAAATCGTGATATCATAGTACCCATTACGGAGATTTGTAATGATAAGTACTACTTGGAAACCTCGTGTTCCTAATTTCTTTCATTCTCACTTATAATGCTTAGACTTAGGAAAAGCGCGTTGATTTTTACACCACAGAACGGAAGTAATGGTACTTGGTTAAAATTTTCTTCGCTTTGGGTGGTTAGACTACATAAATTTCCAATAAAAGCTAATATTACTGATTACTCACAAGAATTAATGACTAATGCGTTTAAATGCGATGCCAGTGAAATAAAAGAGCGTGGATTCTACCTGCTATTTTGTTTGAAACAATACTGTCTAAACCATGAAAGCCTTAAGAGATGGTAAATTTATAAGTCTGTTTCAGGGATGCACATTTGGCCTACAACCACATGCAAGAGCCCGTGCTGGCACAAAATCGGCCCAATCTAAACCATTTTTATTGTAAATAAATGTAGTCTACGTGTTCCAATCCCAACTGGCAGAAAAAAAAAAACTGTATCACCCCTATACCTTCTGCATATTGGTGCCAGGAACCATCTTTATTTGATATTAATGTTAGAAATTTAGGATATATTTTTATTGGAATACTCGTAGCTAACTCCTCAGCTAAGCCGTGGCAGGATCTTGATATTTACTGACTACCTCGAATTACTTGGCTTATACTTATATTGATATAAATTCATTGTAATTTACATACCAATGAGAGTGAGAATGGGTAAAGGGATGAGCTTTAGTGACATCCCATTATACAACAAATTCACGTTGCCCAAATAGCAATACCAAGATAATCACTAAATATTGCCATTGTGATTTTACAATATGAATTAACAGGTCGTTTGAATCTAAATAAACAGCAAAACAGTCACACATATTTGGCTACAAGTGAGTTAACTGAACAACAATACAATAACCAATATGAGTGCGTAAAAGTCTATGTCTACTATGCTCCAATACTCCATCGTACGCAAGGACATGCATGTGTTCTAAATTTATCTCTCCACCTTTTGTGACAATGTTTTCATTGGAATTGGAAACATGTTTACTCTCTCTCTCTCTCTCTCTCTCTCTCTCTCTCTCTCTCTCTCTCTCTCTCTCTCTCTCTCTCTCTCTCTCTCTCTCTCTTTTCTTTTTCAAGTGGCAGCTAGCATCAAATATAAGTTTAATCATTTTACTCTTTCCTTTACTGGAGTACACTCTACTCCCAGATCCCGCAGCAATACTTTGTTTTTATGACAAATTTTGTCCTTAGCTGAAAGGCGTTTTGACATCTCTTGTGTAACTCGTATTCAAATACAAATATTTATCTAAATTTGAGGAACAACTATCAAGTGCATACTACATGCTCCTTCTCCAGTATATCGAAAGCGACATTTCAATAAGAAATTACTGCGCGTATCGAGAAGCTTCGATTACTTGATAAATTTCATTGACCTAATTGTATTACAAGAAATTTAGCTATGGGTTAGAAAGGTAAATTATCAGGATATACTAGGAAGGAGAAATGAGTCGGTTACAAATTATTTCGAGACCACTTTATACAATTGGTTGTTCTTTTTCATTAGCAATGTAATGGAAGCCAAGTTCAGTGTTCTAATGATGGGTCAAGGAGATAACTCTAATATAATTCCCACTAACATCATTTAGGAAGTTGAAATGTAACTATCAATTAGGTTTCCAGATTAATTGGACTACTAATTTTCCTTCGCAATTTTCCGGTCGCATTTACCTCGAAATGATGGTGAATTACCTTGTGCAGATGTTCAATTCAATTTCTCTTCCACCACGTTTCTATTCATTCGGCTATTTCTAAGGGACACGACAGGTTTACAGTACTTTAATGGTTCTTCCGAAGTTGCCCTTCACAGCCGCAATTTGCTCCTGACGTATAATAATGAATCTCTCTTCACTAAACATCGAGCACGGGCACCGATGGTAAGACTATTGTGCATATTACTGCAATGAAAACCGATGTGAAAGTGGCTCAGTCATTTCAAAGGCATAAAAGACGGTACTTATTGTCTTTCATTCCTTACTACAGGTATATTAGTCTCTTCATGAATTTTATTAGATTTAGACACATGTGTGAGAGTATAAAACAAGTGCAAACCTCATAAGCTGGAAGTATTTAACTATGCTCTTCAAAAAAGGAACAACGTGGATCCATGAACATGTCTATACCCGTACACATGTACTATCTCTACCGCGAACACATATACATATATGTGTATATATATGTATACATATACATATATGTGTATATATATGTATGTATATATATATATATATATATATATATATATATATATATACCAATGGCAAAAAGGAGACCTGACTGTTTCCAATAATTACAGAGGCATAACACTTATGTCAGTTGTTATAAAAATATATAGTATGCTTATTCCAAAGAGACTGGAGAGAAAGATTGATGAAAAGCTGAGGGATGAACAAGCAGCATTTAGAAAAGGTAGAAGTTGCAATGACCAAATTTTCATTTTGAGATATGTTGCACAGCAATGCGTACAATATAGAAATCCACTTTTGATGGCATTTGTGGACTATGAAAAGCTTTCGATAGTGTGCACCGGCCAATTTTATGGAGAGTCCTGTGTTATTATGGAATTTCTCTTAAACATGTAGATTTGATTAAGTCTGTTCATGAGCATAGCAAGTGCAAAGTTAATGTTAATGGAGTCTTATCAAATGAATTTCCAGTGAACAGCGGAGTACTCCAAGGGAATGTGTTGTCACCTATGTTGTTAATGCGTAGAACATTCGGAGATGGTGGAGAAAAATTGGACTGGATTGGTGATAGGAATTTAGCAGACCTAGAGTATGCTGATAATGCTGTCCTTGTTACCAGAACACCACAGAATTTGCAACGCATGCTTACCAGAATGCATGAAATATAAAAGGAGGTTGGGCTGAAGATAAATAGAAGGCAGGCAGAGATGATGAGAGCAGAGTATGCAATGGAAGATGAAATATCATAGGAAAGAGAAAGGATTAATGAGGTATAATCATTTACGTTCTTAGGAACTATGATCTCCAATACAGGATCTTTAGAATTAGAGTTAAGTGAAAGATTGAAAAAAGCATATCAGGCAATGGCTAAGTTAAGTAAAATTTGGAAATCCAATCGCCTGAAATTACATATAAAAATTGAGATCGGTGTTACTCTGTGGACATGAGTGATATGAAAATGAAACAATCTCCAATAGATTTAGCAGATTTGAGAACAAAGCTCTCAGAAGGATACTGGGAGTTAAATGGCAGGACAGGATAAGAAATGAAACTATAAGAGATATTACTCGAGGGCCATCTGTGGATAAGATCATGATTAGGGGTAGATGGAGATGGTTTCAGTATGCTCTTTGATTGTCCAGCCAAAAAATTAGAGTGGGTACAGGTGTGGGGGTGTTCCATAAAACCCACAACTCAATCCCCAAGGAAGAGGGAAAATAGGGAGAGTTCTGCCGAACAGCTCTGCAGGTGCGGGAATCAGTGAAGCAACGGGAAGCTCTGGCCCATATGGAAGAGTGAGGCCATCTTCCCAAGGAGCAGAAGCACCTCTCCAAGAACATCCTACCCAATCTATATGTATCGGATAGCCGTGAGAGAAGGAATACTTAAGGGACGCTACAGTAGAAGTCTGTTAGATATTTCTACCCAGCAACTGAATAGCCTTGGTGACGTGAGTGCAGACAAGGAAATAGAACTTCGACAGATAGTACATCAGTCTTCTAGATTTGGTGGTCAAGGTTATGCTCAGCCAAATTGTACTGTGAATAAGATAAAAATATCACACAAATTACTGTAAATGTTATAAAGAAAGTCACAGGTGCAGGTACAATAGTTGGTACCAATCTAGTTTGACCTGTATGAATGAAAACTGATTTACTGTCTTACTTTTTAGTCACATTTTATTCTTTAATTGTTCTATTATCACATTGTTGTAGTCATGGAGGATTTATTTACTCAAGTATACTATTTTTATTTATGTCAGTATACTACCCAATATTAGTCAATATGGCAAGAAAATATAATTTTAGTCACTTTATAAATTGTCTACAATTTTAGCTGATTTCTAAATTGACTGGGTGAACCATGCAATTCACATATTGCCTGAAAAATTCAGTCACTTTACGAACTGTCTGGATACAAATATTGACTGTAACACACACACATATATACACACACATATATATATATATATATATATATATATATATATATATATATATATATACATATATATATATATACATATATATACAAATAGATAGAGATATATGTGTGTATCTGGGGTTACTTATTCATGACTGGGCTAACCCAGGAAACTAGAAACTAAGCTATCTCATGCCCTAATAAACTCAATTCAATGTTAATAAAGAACTTCCCTCCAAGATATCATTTGGGTTCACGATGACAAAGTATAAAGACTGATTGACTATTCTTCAAAACTGGATGAAGTTCATTCAATTTATCCAATAGATGAATGAGAACTTTGGCCGGACGTCTGATCTCAATTCCCCCAAAACGCGAAGTTTATTTATGATACCAAAGGAGTAAATTATCTCCTATTTCTTTTATTCTCCAAGCATCGTTCCCATATATATATATATATATATATATATATATATATATATATATATATATATATACACACACACACATATACAGATATATATATTTTATATATATATATATATATATATATATATATATATATGTATATACTGTATATACATATATATATATATATATATATATATATATTTTATATATATGTATATATATAAACAATAAATGCAACCGTTTCTAGTACCCTGTAGAACAAAAGCTTCAGACATGTCAATATATACAGTACAGTATATGTGTGTGTATATATATATATATATATATATATATATATATATATATATACATATATATATATATATATATATATATATATGAACCTACTGTACAAAGGGAATTATATGGTCGACAGAATAAGAATAATAAGAGGTAGGCACTAAACACCACGTGGCAAAGTAAAGTTTTATTTTTTTCTTAAAAATCTTAAGTGACTCAAGTCGAAATTAAAATAAAATAAAAATAAAATAAGACGCAGAAGCGAAAACTTGCGATGGCAAAAATAGTTTTCAGAGAGAGAGAGAGAGAGAGAGAGAGAGAGAGAGAGAGAGAGAGAGAGAGAGAGAGAGAGAGAGAAGGGGGAGGATGTTGAGTGGGATGCTTCTGTGAAGATTTGTCTACGATGGTCCGCGAGTAAATCCTACGTGAGCATAAGGATAAAGTGAGTTGGGCTGCAATCACTAAAAAGCCCTGTCGGCCCATTCACATCCAATGTCCCAAGAGTGCTTGCTTGATCAGGGACTTAATACACAAAGCGTCTTCATCAACATGCTTTCGTAAAAAAAGAAAACTTCCAACAGTTTCAAAAGAAATTACTGGTAAATGGGCAATTTGATGCCATTTGGGAAGTTTGTATCGCATTTTAAAGGATGCGCAAGACAGTAGTTCGAAGACTTTACAAAATCTACTCTTTTTCGTCCTCAGTTGGATAGCTTTTAACAAGGTCCTCTTAAAACTTACGAAATATTGAGGAAAGTTCGTTTATTTAATAATTTTTTTTTTTCAGATGGATGGGAGGAAACGAAAAATATGTATCTAAAGCATTGTGATGCAGAGAAAGTATCTAAATTGTTAATAGAAATAGTTGAAATGTTTATATAAAAATATTTTAATATTTCATTAGTATGCAAACTAACTCAGGAAATAACCCTGTTGCTCATCACTCCCTGTGAGCAAATAACATTCCCAGCTTTCAAATAAAAATCCAGGAACATATGATATCCATAATTCAATATTTTGGTGGAAAACTGAAGGGAAAAGGAAATTCAGTTATCCAGAATAGTGAATATTCCGGCGATTTTTTTTCCTAATAAAAACAGCGTAAAAAATTATAATAAGAATATTACAACTAGAGGAAAAAAATAAAATTGAAATCTATTTTTTTAAACGAATTATGACCTCAATCAAAATCCAAAGAAGCGTCATAAAAAAAAGTATTTTGAGCGAAACAAAATCATAAACCTTTTTCCATTAAATGAAATACAATAAAATGTCATATCCGCCAAATATCATCGTTTTTAAACCGGTAATAATCGGGGAAATATTCCTCATAAATAGTATGAAAGAAGATTTGAACTTCAACAATCAATCTTAAACTTAGAATGAATAAAGGTCACAGCAAAAACACAACATTCATGAACTAATAAAAAATCTACCGCAAATCGTTTCTGTGATAAAGAAGACAACGCCAGACCATCAAAAAGCTACAAATCTTTTTGAGAAATGATCACTAATGACCCCTCAGACAAAATGGTTAAGTATCCATTATTCCAACATATTTTGCAAGATGATGATGATCAAACATTTCTCCGGAATGGGCAAAGCGAGATGGAAATCCTTCTCTGCAGTTGTTCATCAAAGAGATGGATTAGGGCGACAGCTCAGTTGATCCCATCAGCCTCCGTCATCAACGTAGGATGCAATTAATTATGATAAATTCAGTCATTAACGTTAACTGCCGGTAAATGCAAGTGGGTGTTTATAAACTAACGCAACAATTTTTCCATTATTCTAGTTCCTATTTTTTTTTTCCATATGCAATGTCAAAATCTGCAGAGAAATATTTTTCTTCGCATTTATTACATATTTGTTTCTAGCAAAACCTTTACTTAGATAATTTTCTTTTCTATTTAAAATTACGTTTGCAAGAAGTTCCTAAATCTTAAATCGCATCTAAAGATATAAAAATATTGTAATTCTATATCGAAGTAAAAAAAAAAAAAAAAAGTTTTTGAAGTGAGTGTCAAAGGCAGTAGAAAAAAAGATTGCCTATAAAACAATTCTACAATTAGAGAAAGATATGCAAGAACCTAAATTTAAAAAGAAGGGGAATGCATAAATAATGTTATCATATTAAAAGGCATATAAATAAATTACAAAATACTACGAGGAAATATAAATGAAAGTTGTGTTAAAATAACGAACAAATAAAAATAAACATTGGGAAGAAACCAACAGCAAGAACAAAACTATAACAATTATTATCTACTGGAAGACACAAGACTGTAATTATTATCGTTTTGAGAATACATTCATATTTGTGATTACCGCCTAATTGTCTGACAATTGCAATACATTATCAAATACAGATATGCAAATACATGTCTTATTAAATTCTAAACCTTTGAATTCCTCGACTCTAGATAGGTACTAATATCCCCAAGCAAAATGTCAAAGGATACGTACAGTAAATAGACACTTCTAAGGAGCGCAAGGTCTGTAGATCTCTCATCTATGTTTGGCCGATTGGTTACTCAATGGAAGAAGGGAGTGAATTGTTCCAACCGTGTGTCACACAATTGTACATAATTCCTTTTGTATATAATATGCTTGTATCTTCGCTCTTCCCTCGCACTCAAACGAACATGAAAATTCATGTCTGCTGTTTTGCTCTGAACATTGTCTGTCTCTCGAACATGTTATGTCCTGTTGCCTTGAGGTTTTGTATATAAAGAAGAATGTTCCTTAATATATAACTCAGTCGTTTCCAATCTGCCTTTGAGTTCACACCATTACTCGGCGCCGTCACATTGGTGACCCCGGAGTGACTCGCTCCTCCCGCCTCCCCATCCCCCCTACACCTCTCACCGTTACTATGACGCCGTCAACGCATACCTTCTGCAGCAGTACTCGCCGTCGCCAGCCGCCCGTATAGCAACGCCTTTTCAGCTCTCTCAACAACCGTTGGGGGACCAAAGGGCTTCGCTCACCCTCCGGAAAATGACCGGTATCACTCGCCTGCAACCTGCTGCAGACGGCTCTCCTCGTGATGTGAACCCACTTCATGACTTTCAAACCTCCATCAACGTCTCCACTCGTGACGAAGAGGACATCTATTCAACTTCAACCGAAGCTGACGTGAATGCCGTAGGACACGCCTATGAATGCCGTAGGACACACGCCTATGAATGCCGTAGGCCTATGAATGCCGTAGGACACGCCTATGAATGCCGTAGGACACACACGCCTATGAATGACGTAGGACACACTCGCCTACCCCGTGACGAGCCGGAGCGGCAACAGCCACCCATCATCCACCACTCGCTCGCACCCAAACCAACGACTTCTACAGCCACTCACTGTCGCTAATCGGCGCAGTTTTTACTACTACCTCTCCAGATTCAGGGCACCTATTTAACATGTTCAGTATGTCATTTTTAGAGGGGGAGCCATGTACCAACCGTGTGTCACACAATTGTACATAATTCCTTTTGTATATAATATGCTTGTATCTTCGCTCTTCCCTCGCACTCAAACGAACATGAAAATTCATGTCTGCTGTTTTGCTCTGAACATTGTCTGTCTCTCGAACATGTTATGTCCTGTTGCCTTGAGGTTTTTTATATAAAGAAGAATGTTCCTTAATATATAACTCAGTCGTTTCCAATCTGCCTTTGAGTTCACACCCTTACTCGGCGCCGTCACAGAATCGATTCGTGCGGATGTGGGTTCGAGACCAGACACACCGAGAGAGAATTTCCTTTGCTTGCAATGGGGCTAAGAATGCAAGAAGTTATAGAAAATATACATATATGGTAGATAGTTATAAATAGCACATATATACATACACACACTGCATAGGATATATATATATATATATATATATATATATATATATATATATATATATATATACATACATACATACATACAAAAGAGGCAGTCGTTTCAAGTACCCTGAAGGACAAAGGCCTTGGACGTCTTGGTTCATGTCTGGGGTTTGGACAGTTTCCATAACCACACCGACTATAGTCCATTTCTTTTAGCGATGCATATTTGCACCGACTCGCAGCGGTGCCCTTTTAGCTCGGAAAAGTTTCCGGATCGCTGATTGGTTGGACAAAATAATTCTAACCAATCAGCGATCAGGAAACTTTTTCGAGCTAAAGGGGCACTTCCGCGAGTCGGTGCAAATATGCATTGCTAAAAGAAATGGACTATAGTATAGCTTTGCTGATCATGCTGATACGGTAACCTTTCTCCACGTAAAGGTATCCCCAATCAGATATATATATATATATATATATATATATATATATATACATATATATATATATATATATATATATATATATATATTAATATATATATACATATATATATATATATATATATACATACATACATACATATACATATATATATATGTATATATATACATATACTGTATATATACATATACATATATATATATATATATATATATATATAAAACGATCTAAATACCTTTAGTGAAGTAAGTTGAAAAAGTCAGTAGAAATTTCTTAGGGTTGTTTTGAATAGAGTTATATTCCAGTTAATGAACCGTTATTGAATTCCTCGTCGTTAAAAGGTTTTCTTTAACTACGTTTATGGAGGTTCGATGTCTCATGCATTGACCTCTTGACCTCGAGAGACAAAATGTTTAGTATATTGTGCTCAAAATGAATTGTATTCAAATAGTTAATTGCATAAACGACGTAATACTGATTCATTCGTGAATGATAAAAATAAAGAATTAAGTGCAACTATTCATGAACAGGATATTTCATATTGTATTTCTAAAGCCCTTTTAAAAATCTTTTCAAAATGGATGGAAATGCGAGACACGGAAATTCTACGATAAATTACTTAATCACGGTTTGTTTATATGGTACTGGCAAATGAAGAACAGAGGGAGTTCATAAGTAAAATTTACATATGAAATGAGAATGCTTTAAAAGCAATGTCCAAATGAACCAAGAATATTCGCGAATGAAGAGAGTAAACGGTGTGGGTTTAGTGGGCAACATTTGCATATGAGGATTCAGTGTTAATCTGTGAGGTTTGTCAATTGTGAAAGTACCTATTTTTTTGGGGAAAAAAATAAACTAAAAGAGAGAATTTCCGAAAAAATTAAGATACTATTTATATTTTGTAGCTTACAGTATATGCACAGAAACGGAAACGGAAAGAAATATATCTTACAAGCTCCGACTGAAAGTGGCTACTCAACACCCCACACTATAGGAATCGCCTCTATAAATGAAGGAATAATAATAATAATAATAATAATAATAATAATATTAATAACAACAATAATAATAATAATATTAATAATAATAATGATAATAATAATAATGAAATAATAAATTAATAATGAAATAATAAATTAATAATAAAATAACAAAATAGTAATGATATTAATAAAATAATACTGAAATGATAAAATGGTATAATAATAATAATAATAATAATAATAATAATAATAATAATAATAATAATAATAATAATAATAAGTGTATACATAAATTAAAATTTAACATAAATAATCAATACATTTTCTCATTGCGAAAATGGTAATATTTATACGCGAGAGCACAGCCAAAAATATCTGCCACATATACAAAAGTATATTTTTTTCCTTTCTAAAAAAAAAAAAAAAGAAAAGCAATGAGAATCTTCCTTCGTGATCCTCCCCGGCTTCCCAGATCCTCTTTTACGAATCAGAAATTAATGCAATGGAAATTTTGGCATGGAACTCAATGGCATTGCAAATCATAATGCATAGCGCAAAATCTCCGAGTGAAGAGTGGCATATGCGTTCTCATTTGCAATTGGTTAGGTGCAGACATTTAGGAGAACATGGAGATACAGACATATCTACACACACGATGATATTCTAAAATTTATATGAGATATTACAACACATATGTACATGCATGCACACACAAAAATACAGACACATATATATAAATATATATATATATATATATATATATATATATATATATATATATATATATATATATATATATATATATATATATATGTATGTATGTATATAAAGAGAGAGAGAGAGAGAGAGAGAGAGAGAGAGAGAGAGAGAGAGAGAGAGAGAGAGAGAGAGAGATTTCCAGGTTACCATGGTAAGCGCTGAGTTAAAAAGTTGAATAAAAGAGAGACTACCAATTTGGACCGAATACGACCTGGTAAAAGCGTGCCTGGGAAGACAGAGCGTTGCGTCGACTAAGAAACAAAATATTCTTAAAAATTATAATTGGCGCGGACTTGCTCACGAAAATCCAGAGTTAAATGCAGTTGTTTGCTTCTTTCCTGGAGGCCAATAGTTTGGATAAACTCACTGTATTTTTCTTGCCTTTTGGATTGCACAGACACGAGAAAAAGATATGATAAAAAAGATGTAGCCCTTCAAATTATCCTTGATAGCACGCACAGAATTGTTATTTTACTATCCATCTTCTCATTGTATCTAAAATATAAAACTATTTCTTGCAGATAAAAAGTAAAATCCTCAAAGTAAAAATATATCAAAGGTATATTTCAGGTAATAATATATGTTTTGTATTATTTTGACATTAAAACAATTTATTAGCCACGTTAATTGTCACTCGTCACACGTTAATTGACACTCGTCATAATACAGTCTTAAGACTGAATTAATGGAAAAGATAAAAAGATAAATGTTTTTATGTAGCAGTTAAAAAAGAGAAGACCTGAGATATTCATTTCATAAGACATCAAATCTATGTTGAATGCCGTTTAAAGGGAAGATGAGATTAAACTAACAAATGAAAACACATACATATCTAAGACAAAGATTCTCAGCAGACAAGGCCTTTAGTAAATTGACAATACCTTTAATTCAATGGTAACACCTCTAGTGCAATAACAATAACTAATCAAATCTGCGAAGGAAAAGATACACCACCGTAATTACTGGACCGTTTGTCACGTAAGGTAATTATAGTTAGCAAATCACGAAGCTAATGATGCATGTAGAAGGAAAGGCTGTTATAGAAGGGATCTCAAGGCTAGGAGGACGCATTTGGCTCAAGCGTGTATACGACACCAAATAATCTGCCTAATCACGAGACGTTAATTCCTGATCTGTAGATGGAAATTCAAAACACTAATGGAAGTTGAAATTAAATTTGTTAATCTATTAGTAACCCAAGAGTAAAAGGTAATTAATGGCAATTGAATAACGACGAAATAGAATTGAATATCGAATCTCAATTAAATAATTAGCTGAAGCGGCTGCTGGCATCAGATGCATTCCACATTGATAATGTAATGGGTCCAAACGTAATTTGCATATCAATGAGACGAGACAGGAAGCGAACAACTACGAAGTATTTTAAGATATTTACAAGAAAAAAAAAAACAAGAAAATAAGTTTCCCACATAAACTAAGCTACGTTTTTTATTTTCTTTGCATACTGTAAACTCTAACATTAAATTCAAAACTGACGTCCAATATACGATTTTGATTGACGTTAGAAGAAAAATAAAAAGATAAGCCTAAAGACTTGCTTTGAATCTGAATCAAATAACAAAACACAAGAAAAACTTCCAGGATGCAAGGCATCCTCCGGAAAGGTTAAAGCTGTTACATAATTGCAGAACGCTGTGCCACAGCTGCAGCCGTGGAAGCCGTTATCGATACTGACGAAGACAACGAGTTTTGTCCGAGATGAAAAAGGAACACATGTGTCATACAAGGCTCTGAGGACTTCAAATCTATATATTTTCCTAAATATAAGCGGAAAATGTATCTTGATAGTAACTAGAAATCCAGATTCAAATAACCCATACACACAAACACATTATATATATATATATATATATATATATATATATATATATATATATATATATATATATATAATGTATATATACGTGTATATATAAATATATATATATATATATATATATATATATATATATGTGTGTGTGTGTGTGTGTGTGTGTATATACAAATATTTATTATATGCTATAACACTTGTGTCTTTAATTTCTACACAACAGCACTTTCCTAGTTTTCTGTATAGTTTTTTGTCTTCAGAGTTAAATTTTTTATTACCTCTAATATCTGTTTGTATGAATGCTCTGCCGTTGTATAAAAATAATGATTTCTTTGTAAGGATATCCTGATGAAAGCTATTAGTTATTGGCTGAAACAGCTGTCGCCAAAATCAAATAAAAGGAAAAGCTAAGTAATAAATTTCGTCTTTTCATTCAATAGTCTAGCCCTGAAGATGAAATAAAAGATACAGGAAATTAGATAAGTGTTATCTTACTAAATGTGTTTAAGTTTTTAGGTTAATATCAAACTACTTCCTCTGTGAATATGAACTGTAAGACATTAGCCAAATTCTGCCGTAACGATAACTACCATAGGGTTAATGCCCCTTAAGTAAGATGAATGAAGCCCTAAGGCATCTGCTTGAAGGCCAAATGATCTTAATGACATATTGCA
>NC_090768.1:26422329-26434829 GCF_036898095.1 Palaemon carinicauda | reverse complement strand
TGAATAAATATTATGAATCAAATAAATAGTTTGATTACTTATACATACACACACACACACATATATATATATATATATATATATATATATATATATATATATATATATATATATACATATGTATATATGTGTTTATATACTGTGTATATATATATATATATATATATATATATATATATACATATATATATATATATATATATATATATATATATATATATATATATATAAACACATATATAATCCGGTAATTAAAAATAATAACGTGTAATATGTAATGGACTTCTCTTTCATCCATTCAGAAAAACACGTGATAAAATCCTACAGATGTTATGAAGACCTTCCTTTCTGTAGATGTGTCACTGACTAAATCCCAACTTTCGAAACTTCGTAAAACAATTAATGTATTAATATATGTTCTTTGTTAGTTTTCTCTCGTATCCATGTTGCTCCTTTTTTTTCTATCGCTTAGAGTTATTCCCACCATTATTCTTTCCATTGCTCTTTCAGATGTAACTAGCTTATGTTCTAAGACTTTAGTAAGGCTCCAAGCTTCTGATGCATAACTTTCTTTTTAGAGGAACTGGTATTTTACTATTCATAATCTCATTTTGTTTATCAAAAGTTCTTTTTCCCCTGCTTATCCTTTACTTAATTTCGGTTTCGTGTCCTGGGGAAACACTGATTGTCGGTCCTAACAATCTGTAAAGGTTCGTCCATAACTCTTATTTGTTGTCTCTACATTTTCATTGAACATTTTCCTAGTTTTACTCATATTCATTTTCAGTCCTACATTTCTGCTTACTCTATTTGGTTCTTCTATCATCGTTTGCAATTCTTCCCATGATTCACTGTACAAATCTGAAGTTGTTAAGGAATTTTCCATCAATATTAAGTAATACATTTTCCCAACCAAAATTTCTAAAAACTGCTTCTAGGCATGCTGTGAATAATTTAGGAGAGATGGGGTCTCCATGTCTAACTTCTTTGGCAATCGCAATTTTCTCACTATCTTTATGAAGTTTTAGGATTGCTGCACTTCCTGTATATATATCTTCAAGTGTTCTAACATAGGATTCATCTATTCCTTGACTTTGAAAGGCTTTCATTACTGCTGGTGTTTTAAAAAATCAATAGCTTTCTCATAGTACATAAATGCCATACATAGTGATTTATCTTACTCTATAGATTTACCCATAAGCTGGTTAATTACATGGATATGGTCAGATGTTGAATACCTACTTTTAAAGCCTGCTTACTCTCTTGGTTGATTAAAGTCTAGCTGCCTTTCTATTCGGCCTAATATGATCTTTGTATATATTTGATATATTATTGAAACTAATCTGATTTGACTGTAATTTTTCAGGTCTTTCATGTCTCCCGTTTTGTAAATTAGTATAATGATAAAGATTTTCCAAGCTGTAGGTATAGAGCATTCTTGCAGGTATTTTATGAACTACAGCTAGTTTTACTACTATACACTCTCCTCCATCTATTACTATATCAATTGTTAAGCCATATTCTCCTGCTGCTTTGTCTCTTTTCATGTCTTATTGTTTTTTTACTTCTTTTATTGTTACCTTTCTTACCGGCTCAGGTGTTTCATTATTTATATTGGCAAGGTTATTTCGTATATCACTATTGTATAGCATTGTATAGAAATCAACTGGAATTTTTATCCCTCCATCTCTATTGGTGATAATATTTCCTGTTTCATTCTTTAAAACAAGCATCTGTTAGCGTCCAGTTCCAAGTCTTTATTTATTTATTTTTTTTATATATAAAATTGATGCTTGTTCGTTCCTTTAGTGTTTGGACAATTTTGGCCTGACTTGTGTTTATGAATGTCTTGGGTTTTTAGTTTGTTTATTGTTTGATACTTCTGCAAATTCTATTTCACCTCTCTTGGATTTTACTCTCATTTCCAATCGTTTCTTTATTAGGTTTTTGGTAATCTGATATTTCTCCTTGACCTTGTTTGGGAACTTTTCCACCTATTCCTTGTGCTGATCACAATACAAATTTAGTTAAACTACTGTTCATTTCTTCTTTATTTGCTATCATTTCATCATGTAACTGTTAGTACCTATTTTGTATTACTAAACTAAACTCATAAGATTTTTTTCTTATTACAGTATTGTTTATTTTCTTTCTTAAAATTATCATTTCTCTTTCTTCCATTAGATCTAAAAAAAATATGCTGCTCACCGTTCTATGGTTGCTTAACTTAAACTTGTTTATCACTGTTACCTTTTTAGCTAAATTAAAATTTTCACTAAGAATAAAATCTATTTCGTTCCTCAGTTCTCAAAATGGGCTTCTCCATGTCCGTTTTATATGTTCATTTCTTAAAAAAGGGAATTCATAATTTTAAAATTGTTTCTTTCAGTAAAGTCTACAAGCATGCCTCCTCTCTCATTCCTTGCTTGTACCTACTCAAAATTTACCAACCGCTGATTCCCCTTTTTCTTTTTTTTTTTTTTTACCTACTTTAGCAGTAAGATCATTCACATACATGCAAACCGAGTCTTATATTTTATCAGATCTTCATAAAAAGTTTATAATTCTTCCTCTGTATGGGATGCTGTTGTTGTATACATTTTTTATCTTAAGTCTCTCTCTCTCTCTCTCTCTCTCTCTCTCTCTCTCTCTCTCTCTCTCTCTCTCTCTCTCTCTCTCTCTCTCTCTCTCTCTCTCTCTATATATATATATATATATATACATATATATATATATATATATATATATATATATAAATATATATGTATATATATAAATATATATGTATATATACGCAGTACACACACACACACACACAATATATATATATATATATATATATATATATATATATATATATATATATTTCTCCAAGTAGGCGGTGGATGTAAAGAAGTAATAACACAACAGTCACTGCCATATTTTCTCTTTAACTGTTAAACCTACTCGGTAATAAACCTTGCACACTTGTTGCCTCGTTTGGCAGGCTTCCTGGATATCAAGGCCCTTGCTTTCATATTCTGTACGTTTTTCTCTTTCAATCCAAACCTTTCAAATCCTTTTTCTATTCATATCTCTCAGCACTTCAGAATTATACGATCCCTTCACCAATCTATGGTCAGCCATTTTTTCCACATGACTGAACCACCTCAAAATAATTTGATATATAATTTAACCTAATTATCCTTTGCATCTCTGTATATCTCATAATTCATACTGTATTAATTCTTCATATAACAGTTCTGTTATACAAACATTTCATTTTTCCTCCTTAAATTTATTACTTTTTTCACATTTGACATGAATACTCAATTTGCATAAAGGAGTGTTGTGCAACCACTCTTTCATTCATTAATTCATTCTTATGCTCCCATAGACAAATGACATGACTCTTATATATCTTATACATACACCCGGTTACATTTCTCCTATTCGGTGACACACCTATTCTCTATTCTTGCTATAATCTATTTCATTTACCAATAGATATTTCTGTAAATAAACCTCTTCCATTGTTCCGTCGTTCATTTCAACATTCATTATTCTAGTTTTCTGGTTTTCATTTACCAACAGTAAAATCATTCTTGCTCACATCTCTCTGCTCTTAATACTTTCAAATTATTCTCCACTTTCAAAACTTTAAAATTATTAGTTCCTTTCCACCATTTCCTATTCATTATAGTATCATCTGAAAATCTAACTATTCAATATCCCATTCACAATTAATTTTCTTATCCCACAACCTTGCACCTTCATCCACTGACCTTTCACTGACCTCTCGCATCATTCCATCCTGAAAATGTTGAACAGTCATGGGTGCATAATTATCATTTCCCCAGATCCACTAATACATCAAATCAGCTTCACTTCCAGTACAAAAGCATTTCATAATTTTCAACCTCTTATAGTCTATACCATACATTCTTAACAGCCTTCACATTGCCTCTAGTATTTTCCTCCTTATTTTCCCTCCTTTACTTGCAAACTACCCTCTTAACTGTTTTATAGAAAACAGTTAATCCACTAACCCTCTTCTGTATCTAACTTACAGTGTTCTTTCACTAGCAATTCTTCTGTCATGTATCTAACTTTCTCATTCAAAACATATCCATACGCCTTTCCTGGTATACTCAGTAATAATATGACGAAAAATTCGTACACTTGCTTTTATCATCTTTACTTTCATATAACAAAAAAATACTCCTTTCATACATTCCTTCTAAATCTTTTATTCTTTCACACATACCTTACAAAGCTATCACCACCAGACTGGAACACTTTACACAAGCATTCATACTTTTACACTTACTATTCCAAGTCTTGCTCATTCACCATTGCATCTCCTCAATCCTTCAATTATAAAAAATCAGTACTCCCTACATTGCCTTAGGACACCGTTTATGTCTATCACCATCTCTCCACTTACATCTTTTATTCTGAGATCCACTTTTTATTAGCCTTTCTCTGTCCTTAAAATTCTTAATCCCCTTCTTCCCTCTGTTTTTGGAGCTGACCACATTTCTTTCCCAGAATTTTACTCTGAACTACCATATCGATTGTCTTTCATCCATGTGTCGACTATTCTCTTCTATTATGCAAATAATCTCCCCTTGATCCTATATAAACCTTTCATATCATCCCACATAATACATTTTATTACCACTTCCTGCCATCTTATACTCACAAATTCTCTCAACTGCCTCCACAACCCCATCATGAAATCTTAAAAAAGTCCCCATCTACTCCTCCTACCGCCATTTCTTTAATCCTAGTCTACAGTTTATTCATTCTCTACTTATATGCTCTTCTAATTTCATTCTTATCCAAATCCCTTTTTTCAACTTAAAGAAATTTTCACTCCTGTCTCCAACTTATATCTACCCTACCTATACTTCAACCATTTAATGATCAAATGTACCTTACCGCCCCACCAAGTAACTTAATCTTCAATGTACAACTGTACATACACTATAATGTAGGAAACGTTTCCTTATCATTTTCCATAACTCCTAAGCATAATTGTTGATATTCTTCGCCAGAAACAATCTGTTTCCAACAATCACGTCTCATTCTAATACGCATTTCCATGAATTTTTCCCCATTCACATATACACCAGGAACTTCACAAGTCACTTACCTTTATATTCCAATTCCTAGTGTGCTTATACACAAAGATATACATACATACATACATACATATATATATATATATGTATGTATATATATATATATATATATATATATGTATGTATATTTATGTATATATATATATATATATATATATATATATATATATATATATATATATATATATATATATATATATATATGTTGTTATTTATCTAATTTCTCTTAAGTTCATCTTCCTCCCCATTATTTTAAGCATGAGTTATAAGAGGGTAAAATTTTATCTTCTAACAATTGTATAAACAAAATTACCTACTTATACGCACATGCAATATAACTGAAGGAATAAGATTCCTAAACATTTCCAAAATATTTTTCAATAACAGAAAGAAAAAGTTAGATTTTTCAAAGGAATTGTATAAGTATCTAGGGATTATTCTGACAGCTATCGTCAACGCTCAATTTCGACTTTCTAAAGGTTGCTTCGTGACTTGCCTTTTACCGGGGAAAAAAGTTACAGCTCATTTCATATCAACCCTATTTACATGATAATCTTGGCTTTGGAGAGAGAGAGAGAGAGAGAGAGAGAGAGAGAGAGAGAGAGAGAGAGAGAGAGAGAGAGAGAGAGAGAGTAGTCGCCACCATTAACATTCTTACGAACCTCTGTTTAAAAAAAAAAAGATGAAACGAAAAAAGAACACGTAAAACAAAAAGGTAGCGGAGAAAATGGCCGTCAACATAATGTAATTCATAGGTTTCAATAACATTAAGGCTAAGGTAAGTGCTAGAAAAACTGAAAACCATTTTTTACTCCGCTTCATAATCCTTCAAGGCGAATGATGCCTCAATAAGTAAAGCAATTTCCTCCTTTATTTTGGACAGTTCTTCATTGCTTGCAACCATTTTCTATCTTCCCCCTTGTATACATGAATGTTCCATTCGCACTTCATATAACTAGGCTGGGAGCAATAGGTTCGGGTAATGGATTTCGTTCCCTTTACTTTGTATTGTACCGCAAGTATTTCATACACGGACATACACTGTAATGCTATTGTTTCTGTATCTCTTGATCTCTTCCGCACTGATAATAGAAAAACCTGTTTAAGCTTGCCCTCGCATATTTCACATTGTTTGAATTTTTGTGAAATTGTTGCCCTCAAGTGTTTACATATAAGCTCGTTCTCTTATAGAGTAAACTTCACTTACATTCACCTCGCCTCTCTGTTAGTACCTAACAGTTTACCTAGCCACATTGGTGCCCACCAAAGAACTAGCTCAATACTGCCCTTTCACTCACCATTGCGCCTTACTCTTTTTACAATGCCACCCACCGACATGCTTTCTTGATGAAACTGCCGCCTTTCGCCAGCAAAGAAGTGTTTGCCTGGTTCCAGCACGTTGAAGTTCAGTTTCGCATCAAAGGAGTAAATCGGTCAAGCAGAAACCCTGACAATGTCCTTGCGGCAATCCCTGAGGACACTTTCCCAGAAATTACCAAGTGGCTTTCCGACCAAGGAGACGTCCCAATAGCGTATGACGCCCTCAAAACATACATCCTGAAGCAGTCCTTGCCATCGCCATCCGTCCGTATAGTTAGGTTTTTCTGATCTCACAACAACCGTTGGTGGACCAAAATGCTTTGCTTGCCATCAGGGAAATGATTAGTATAGCTCGCCTATAATCTACTGCAGACGGTCACCACGGGAAGTGAAGCTATTTCGTGCCCTTTGGGTACGACGTCTACCCAAACCTGTACGCGCTTACATCTCTGTTGACAATACCTTGTCCATGAAGGACCTTTCCAAGCAATTTTGAGTTATAATTCTTTTCACCAACCCATGTTCCTCGTTAATTTCCACATTATCTATCCATTGTGAAACAATTATCAACGCTTTCCTAAAACAGCTTTTACACAGTTCTACGTATCTCGTTACTTCTGACTCTTACCATTCTTCCTCTAGCATATTATAGCCTACGAGAAAAAAAAGTTAATCTCAACAAGTTCTAATATTTTTTCCTTCACTTCCATATTGGAGAGATGACCTATATTAAGGCTATATTTACGTACATTTACTGAAGCCGAACTTTTTTAAAACTGTTTTAAGCTACCGTTGCATGACACTAGGACGATGTATGGTTTTGGGTAAACAAAAAAGAGGAAACCATTATTGACTTCCTATAGGAGTGACATCCTTGGGTCGTCACATTATTGACATCTCTGCTGGATCCAACGCCAACCTCTTGGGGGAGAAGGAATAATGGAAATCGTTTATATAAATTCCATTATGTAGGAAAGTTTCTCTCTCTCTCTCTCTCTCTCTCTCTCTCTCTCTCTCTCTCTCTCTCTCTCTCTCTCTCTCTCTCTCTCTCTCTCAATGAGAATGAAAGTTTTACACGAATCACAAGATAATAGCTTTTATACTTCATCACAACTTTTATTCCTTTAATCATTCGTATAGGTGATCTAATAAAAACAAAATATGCAATTTTAAGCCTCCCTGAGAAGTAACTTTATAAACACATACTGTTTATATATATATATATATATATATATATATATATATATATATATATATATATATACATATATAAATGATATTTATACATATATACATATGTACTTATATATACACATATATACATAAATATACATATATACATATATATATATATACTGTATATATGTACAATATATCAATAAATTTCATATATGCATACATATATATGTATATATATATATATATATATATATATATATATATATATATATATATATATATATATATATATATATATACTGTATCTACATATATACTACTCTCAGTAATATATTATATATTTACAATGATCAAATTAGGCCGAATAGAAATAGAGCTATACTTTAATCAACCAAGAGAGCTTTAGGAGCGGGTATTCAACAACTGACCCTATGATGTCATTATCCAACTAATGGAGAAATGATAAACCACTATATATGGCATATATGACTATGAGAAACCTTTTGATACTGTCAAAACTTCAGTAGTAATGAAGGCATTTCAAAGACAAGGAATAAATTAACCTTGTTATAACTAAATAAAGATAGAAGATTTAGATTGAGAAAGGAGTTAGACGGGGAGACAGTTTTTAAGAGTTTAAATTTGAAAAAAAAAAAATAAAGAATTAACATTAATGTGGAATACCTTGACAACTTAACATTTGGGGTTTCGTGAATTGCAAAACATGATAGAAGATTTTAATAAAGAAACCAGAAATGTAAGACTGAAAGCGAATATGAGTAAAACTAAGATAATGTTCGATGAAAATGCAGAGAGACAACAAATAAATGTTATGAACAAACCTCTAGGGATGGTTAATAAATATATATGCTTGGAACAGACAATAACCGTTTCACCAGTACATGAAACCGAAATTAAAAGAAGGATAAGTACGGGATGTAAACAAAATGAGATGAAAAAACTAAAATGTCACTCTCACTTAAAAGAATGTATTCAATCAGATGGTCCTAACAGTATTATCTTATACATCAGAAATTAGGAGCTTCACTAAAGGCTAGTTACAACTCAAAGAGCAATGGAAAGAATAATGATGAAATTAACAATAAAAGACAGAAAAAGAGCATCATGGATATGAGAGCAAACTAAAGTAGAGGATATAATAACAACTTGTAAGAAAAAGAAATGGACATGGGCAGAACATATACTGAGCGTGACAGAAACAGATGTACGTTAAGAATAACGGAATGGGCCCCTAGAGATTGGAAACGAAATGAAGACGATGGATTGACGAGCTAAGAAAATTTGCGGATATAGACTTGCAAAGAAAGACCATAAACATACGCATATGGAATAGCAACAGAGGTTAATGACGATGATATGATTAAATTCTGATAAAAAAAATAATTTAAAAGAATATTACCCATTTGAATATGACCATAGTTTGCGATTTAATTGTGAAGAAACGTATACCAAGCAAATAGTAACTACGGTAGTGAAATATGTTTAAAAGCCTTTTTCATTTATGCATTGGGAGTGATGAATAATTACTAGTAATTCATCCAAAGTATGGATACAGAAATGATTTACCATACTTTAATCCAGACTACGAACGGTAAATGACTCTTTCACCTGAGATATTACTAAATGCTCTAAATAAAAATCAAACTTTATGAAGCAACCGCTTTTCAACAGTTTATCCTAGGTACCACCATCCAAGAAACAAAAGGCATTAAAGGCATCTTTTGAGTTTACGTTACAAATAAGGAGATGTCTACTAGTCTAAAAATAGATGGAGTCACTGTTGTTTAGGTTGTACCGAATGTCCCTAATAGCAAAGTAAAGAGAGGTACCTTTGTATCTTGCCGAGTAGATCCCTTTTCGAAGTATCGCACATTCGCATAAAATAATATCTAATGCCTCCGTAAACAAAATCATTTGGGTAAACAAAGCAAAGAGAAAGTGGTGGAAGTAAGTACCTCTCATGAGACTTTGTCCCGGAAAAAAACAGGAGGGCAGTTTAGTTGCTTAAAGGGCGAATGAATTAGAATACGCTAAAGTCCATGCTGCATTCCTGGAAGACCCTGGAACAGCTAAGAGCCCTCGTAAGCATTCTTGACGTGTGGATACCGTTCAGAGTCTCTTATTCAAATACCAGGCATAAAAGAGTAAGAGTGACTTCAGAATGATCAAAGGAAATTGGCGTAAATTGCAATGATAGATTTAATTAGTAATCACAGTGATATACGTAATCCGAGATTATTTGTAGAATTTTGGAGCTGGAAAGCTGTTCTTAACATTTGGCAAAAAGGGTTCCAATGAACACAGCTCCGCAGTGCGATTGAGAGATTTCTTGAATTGATAAAATCCTAATACGTTTCTTAGATAGTTAAAAGTTTCACATCCATTAAAATATTTTAAAAAATCTGGCAATCTCTTTCACTTGATGAACATTATAACCGAATTAGTTTGTTTACTTTGGAATTTCGAGCGACGTTAACGTATTACTACGGCGCTATGAAACCAGCTACCGGAAATTTCTATACATTCTTTGGTATTTCTGTCAAAACTGAATGTCAATAATAATAATAATAAAAAAAAGTGTTTTAGGCTTATGCATATACTACTCAAGGAAAACCTGGTGTCCCATAACATTATCGTCATTTACCGTGTTCCCCTTAAGAGTTTATGTTGAACAAGATAAGCAGCACCGCCCTATTCAGTTTTATTCCGTTAGAGTAGACACTTTACCTTTGTCATAGTATTCTATACACCTTAGGAGCCAAGAAGCCAGATAATCGTAAGTTAATAAGCCAGTATATTTACATTAACACTTCATGTCCATCTTGCAAAACAAAGGAACTATAAGTAGGTCTATACACTGCAATGCATGACGAAAAATTTAAAGATTATCAACAGTAACATAGCAACGATGTAATCCTTGAATGTATATTTAAGGGGTTATTTCGGATACAAAAGCGCAAGAATATTCATGTTGATAGATTGCTGAAAAATAATGTCCTCTATGTGTCTAGAATGTATCAGAAAACGCAAGGGAAACAAAAGTAACAATAAAAAATACTTAAAATTCCTTATTTAGACAAAAAGGCGAATATTACAAGAAATGCATTCGTTTATAGAACGAAAGTGTTCGGCCTTAAAATTCTTTTTATTCGCTTACATTTTCGTCCATCATTTATTAGTAAAGGATGGATGTGGAACTGTTTACTATATTACTGGGATGATAATAATAATAATAATAATAATAATAATAATAATAATAATAATAATAATAATAATAATAATAAGAAGAAGAAGAAGAAGAAGAAGAAGAAGAAGAAGAAGACGAAGAAGAAGAAGAACTGATAACATTAATAAAATAAGGAAACAAATATTACCAACACAACTGAAGGTACGTTGATCCTTCGATAATTAGTAAAAATTAAGATCCAACAACATCAATACTGTTACAGACGATTGTTCGCGTGTTTCTGCAAGGAATAAAAACAAGAAATAATGGTCCTATTTCCAACGTGAGTACGCTATGTAATGAGATCCAAACAAATAATGCGCCATTTGTAAATCAGAAATTACCCAATATCTAAACAATAAATTGAACTTTGGATAAGAAAACTAACAATATTTTATACCCTGAATGTACATTAATTAGAGTAAATAACTGTGTGTGTGTGAAATTGCTGGTGTAACAAAGAATGTGATCACAATATCTAACCAGAGTCAATTACTAATGAATGATAACTGACTATTTAGTACTGAATTTGAGACTCCCCTGTTGATTTTAAGAACTAAAGAACGCTTAACGATTAGTCGAAAATTCTAGGGGAGAGAGAGAGAGAGAGAGAGAGAGAGAGAGAGAGAGAGAGAGAGAGAGAGAGAGAGAGAGAGAAATATTTTTCTATTAGATATACTTTACTAAATATTGCTATATGAATGCAATTTTAATATCCAATTCAGCTGCAAAGCAGCATGCTTGGTGCTCCGGTCCAAACGTTGCTTGGTGCAGTCAGCTCATCTTTCAGAAAATTGAAATGTCTTGAACACCGGAAGCTAGACTCGCATCCTTAAGAAAAAAATTTACAGGAACGCGTGAAAAAAAATTCCACTGATGTTATTGAAAAAAAAAAACTTTAACCAGGGAAATATAATAAGAAAAGGCCATTAATGATGATAACTATTACAAACGAATTATTGATACAGAATAAAATCTATGTAACATATCAATAACATCCTCGAAAAAAAAAAGAAAATACAAACACCACCTTCTATCGTGAATTAATAGTAAACAACACGAATTAATTTTACTTGAAAGATATCTAACGGATATTTGGATATTGAAATCAAGGAGGGAAACATTAAGGCTTCATTGTAATCAGGACATCTTGGAAGCGTAAACAGAACCTGCTTCATATGGAAGTCGACTTTTTTCTTCTTTAATCAGTGCATGCGGCTGCCAGCTCACATCATCGCCATTGTGAAAATTTGAATTCAGCATCTTGGAATGAAAATGCTCGACAGAGTGAGGACCAAACGAGGTGTCTGCTTGTTTGTATTTGCTCATGTGAAAGCAGCCGGAGAACTGGTTATTACTGTCGTGATTCATTCAGAAGACTGTCAGTTATTATTCTTGGTATTGGATGTGAACTTGGATTGGAGATCATTTCACCTTCATCAGGGGGTCTCATTTTCTGAGAGAGAGAGAGAGAGAGAGAGAGAGAGAGAGAGAGAGAGAGAGAGAGAGAGAGAGAACATGTTGATGTTACCAATTGGCATATATTTTTCTCTAAAAACAATTCTCTTCGAAGAAAAACATGAGAGAGAGAGAGAGAGAGAGAGAGAGAGAGAGAGAGAGAGAGAGAG
>NC_090768.1:26387329-26417329 GCF_036898095.1 Palaemon carinicauda | reverse complement strand
CTTTATCTTGAGCCCAACCTCCTGCGATATTTCATAAATTCTGGTACGAAAGTATAGTTAATCTTGTGCTGTTATACTAATAAGGACACCGTCATCAGCAGACTCTGGGCCTGTTAATTTCCTATTACCAATCCAGTCCAATCCTTCTCCACCATCTCCAACCGTTCTACACATTACAAAATCCATAAGGAGGATAAACAACATAAGTGACAGCACATTCCCATGAAGTACTCCATTGTTCACTGGAAATTCATTTGATAGGACTCCACTAACAATAACTTTGCACTTGCTATGTCCATGAACAGACAATCAAATTTACATTTTAATAGGAATTCCAAAATAACGCAGGAACCTCCACAAAATTGGCCGGTGCACACTATCAAAGGCTTTTTCATAGTTCACAAATGCCATCAAAAGTGTATTTCTATATTCTACACATTGCTGTACAACATGTCTGATAATGTGAATTTGGTCAGCACAACTTCTACCTATTCTAAATCCTGCTTGTTCATCTCTCAACTTTTCATCAATCTTTCTCTCTAGTCTCTTTAGAATAAGCATACTATACATTTTCATGACAACTCACGTTCGTGGTATGCCTCTGTAATTGTTGCAATCAGTTAGGTGTCCTTTTTTTTTTAGCCATTTTCACCCACACTCCAAATTCCCATTCATAAAGTTTTGTTTCTTCATGCCACATTCTAGAAGTTAATTTTGTAAGTATTCTGGGGGTCCCTTCATTTCAGCCAGTGATATCAAATATCAATATCAATATCAATCAAATTATTCCCTTTATATCATCTATTCAAGACCTCATTAAAGTGTTCCATCCAACGTTACCTTCCTTCATCTTCTGTTGGTATAAGAGATCCACCCTTCGTTTTGATAGGCACATGCTTCCTCTTCTTTTCCCTCGTAGAGATTTCATTAATAATTCTATGTGCAATTATTACACCATTGCCACTCCGTGAATTAATAGCTTTGTCCACCTCATCTCCTTTCCTGTCTAAATACTCTCACCAGTCATTCCTGGCTTCTCTTTTGACTTCACTATCAATACTGTAATACTTAGCATGGTCTGTAATTTTCATTGCTTCCCCGAAAACTTTCAACAATCATTTTCTGCCTTAGTCTCCATTTTATAGTGTCCCAAGCATCAATTGATATTCATGGCTTTCTCCTTGTAACTGCAAGTCCCTAAACTTTACTACCAACTGACAGTTATATGTTCTTCATATCAACCACCATTCTTCATCAATTGTCTTCTTTTCGTCTCATAAAGTCTCCAAGATTGCAAATCGATTTCTAGAAGCTTAGTTGTATCAAACCTAGGTTTGATTAAATTTGGATGCATGTTTTTAGTTTTAATTTCAGTGTGGCAATGATGATCTGGTCATTACTGCCAATATTTGCACCTCTATAACTTCTTACATCTCTCAGAGTCCTCCTCATCTCTTTTGCTGTGAGAGATCAGAAGAATTCCTCCGATTATCAGCAATCTTCACTGACCAACGTGGAGATTGAAACTTGCCAAACATCATATATGAATTGGCATTTGTTGTTGTGTATGCGCATATATATGTGTGAGTGTGTGTTTACACACTCTATGGCTTCCGAGGATATTTCCTTCTCCCAGTTGCCGGCGTAAATCTCATTTTGCAACTTCAGCGAGCATTTACTCTTCGTAAATCAATAATCGTCTTAGGGGTACACCATTAAATAACTTCCCTACTTTGGAATATCCTCTTTAAGCATCTATTTCCTGCCATTGATATTTTTTTTCTTTAAATTCAGATAATCTTTCCTGTTTCCTTCGAAACTGCGCTAGAGAATGCCACTAGGTTGACTGTTTCACTGTCTTATATATAAATATATATACATATATATATATACACACACACACACACATATATATATATAAATATATATATATATATATATATATATATATATATATATATATATATATATATATATATATATATACACATATACATAGTACATTAGTTCCTAAAGCTCATGCATATGCAACTGGTTTTTATTACGCCGCAAGGACAGGAATATGGGAATTATGAATATCTATATACATTGTGTCTTTGCATCTAACATACCCACAACACAAATTTCGTACAATGGTTCATAACGGAATCTACCGCAATAATAGAACTAAAAACATTCAAATTCAATTACGAAAGCAGCAGACGGAAACCAATTATATCTAAATGCAAAAATGCAACTGGCTTCTGTCCTCAGGATCAAATCAATTAAGGGAAAACTTTTGACAAACGTATTCATTTGAAATTAGGACTGATTACGACTTCGGAGGATTCTAATGTTCTTTTCTGATGTTCCAATTAAGGTCATTGTTCAATTTACCAAAACTGTCTCCCACTGTCACAGCAAAAAAAGGACACATTTAGTTCCTGCTGTGCGGATGCTCGTATAGGTGAACTTGAGAGTGATGGAATGTATTGATTTATAAATGTCAGCACTTCTGCACGCAAACATTTACATAAAGACCACTGATGGGAAGCAGATTTGGTGAAGATGTTTTTCTATTGGTGCTATCCTCTATCAAGTTAGAGGAGACCACAGGCTTTAGTATTTATTACAAAAAAAAAAAAAAAAAAAAAAAAAAAAAAAAAAAAAAAAAAAAGTAATAAATTCATATGGAATGAATATGACCCAAATATTGTTGCTGCTGTCCAATTTCTCATGGTGTGCAATAGAGCTAGTTGTAGCTTTATGAGAAATAGTACAACTGATAGCATATATGGTTGAAACTCAGGGAAGTATGACTTTTTTATGTTGCAATCTTAATACACTCTTCCATTCCACGATCTAATTGTTTTTAAGACTTTCGTTAACTTCTACAAAATAATCATAAAACTCTCATGTTCATTATATTATAAATATTTTCTCTATTACAATTATTACTATCATTATTGTCAGTACAAACGAAGCTACAACATTATAAAACTTATTATTATTATTATCTAATCCAAACTGCGACATATTGCATGAAACTACCATGAAGATAAACGTCAGCTGTTCAAACTTCGGATCTTAAGGTTCAACCATTAAAAAGAGATTGTTTTACATTTTATATGTCAGTAACAATACGTTTCGCATACGAAATTAATTGACGTAATCGCCATTTTTAGCTCCGCTGCAACAATTTTAACATAATCCTTCAACAAAAGAATTCATGAATGGATATCTCCAAGTCATCTTTCAATCCAAAACTTTCAAGGATGATGGACAGAGCACCGACTCATTTCGATGTTCCTGTTGTCAAAAGAGCCCACGAGCCCTCAGCCCTAGAACGAAACTGCTAACGGAGCAATATGCCTCCTGCCTTAAATTACTTATATATCTACAGTACATCAGCATTTCATCTTTCTAATCTGTATTTTCTATGTATCCCTTATCGGCTATTCATGGATATAGGCACCTCTGTAACCCTGCTCGAAAAAATTAACATTTTAGAATTACTCTGCGACAATGTGCGCATTATGAATAATAATAATAATAATAATAATAATAATAATAATAATAATAATAACTATAATTATTATTATTATTACTATTATTATCTATGTATCTACCATACCACTTCCCCCAATTTTGGGGGGCAAAATAACAATTAGAATAGCGGCAACGTATCACTGCGTATCGTAAGCGCCGACTAAAATGGCAAGGAGAGGGAATTCCGAGTCGCCTCGACTCGGAATCCCCTCTCTTGTATAGTTACTTCGTGTGAGATATCAAATAATAATAATAATAATAATAATAATAATAATAATAATAATAATAATAATAATAATAATACCGTGAGTAAACCACCTTAAATACTTATGCCCGGAACTCGAAAGTCAGTAAAGTTGTTTACTGCAACTGTAGCCTATGCTCCCCCCCTGCAAAAAGCCCATGAATATCAAACAGCTGTGTAAAAACTTGCTTTGAATACATCCATCACCCGGGCGGGACGGCGTGTTCGATACCTGTTTTCATAGCACCCTCATCGATCGGCCTTCTCAATCAAAGAGGTTCTCGATAAAACCGAGGGATCGGGTAATACTTCACGTGTGAGTACCACCGTATTATGCAATATCGATTTAGATTTTTTTTTCTGAGCGTAGGATAACGCGTTACATTTAACTGACATTTCTGCTTATTCTCTCGGTTCCTGAATGTATAATACTAGTGTATGCGACCCGTTAAAAATGATGACTAATATGTAGATAGATATGTACTAAAACAGATTCAACCCTTCTCACCTCCTTCCCCGTTTCATAACTGCCACACAGCCGTTTAGGCAATTTATGGGAGATTGTCGTTTCCGAGTGGTTGCCGCTTGGCATAGAAAAGAAATATATATATATATATATATATATATATATATATATATATATATATATATATATATATATTTATATGTGTGTGTGTATGTGTGTGTAGCCAGACACTTGCTTATTATATTAGAAAGATAACTGCAGAGTGGCCTTTTTTTGTTGGTTGGTAGATTTAAAGCAGTGTAAAATTTAATCTCACTATCTAATTGTTTTCAAGACTTTCATTAACTTCTACAAAATAATCTTAAAACTCTCATTTCAGTATATAAAGAATAGGATGAAATTTTCTTTCTTAATTTCTTCATTAGGACCTTCAAGATAAAAAAAGTCTCTTATTAAGTTAGATGAGAGCAGTTTTCCTAAGAAAAACTAGATTTACGTTTCTTAGGAGAGGGTGCATTCTCTGTAATCAGTTTATCCTAAACCTAGATACTACAATCAACGAGACAAAATTTAGCCTAAAATCAGCAGGTTGTAATAAGGTCTAGCAAGTCAATAACCATCTAAACCTTTATATTAAGAAAGCAAATATAAGATTTTAAGAAAAGAATAGTTTGAGGCACCTCCTATCCTTCTCCATGTGGATAAAGTTTGTAAAAATGAGGTGTTGAAACTTGTGATTTTTTTATTCGTTACATTCTGATAGCTGGTTTGAACTACTTTAGACCAGCCTATGTGATTAAATGGGTTATTTTTAATTCAAAAGAAATCTCGAATAGCTCTGTTCTCCCTCATAAATTACTAGATTCACTTCTACTTCCTTTGATGAAAAAATAGAAAAAGACATATTTATCAGCCTCATTTTTTCCTCACTGTATAACTTTCAGTTATACAGTGAGGAAAAATGAAGAACAAAGCAAAATTTACCTTTTACCATTTCGGCAACAAAACATGGTTATTGATAAGTATAACATAATTGTTACTAATTTTCTTTCGTTTTCTTCTCATTAATTTCAGATGGGATCCTCATTAAATTTAACTCTTTCTCGATACGTGAGATTACAGCTCTATAATGATTCGCTGTTGCCAGCTAGTTTTCAGGTGATCAAAGAAACAAACAAATGGACTAAACAGTAAGAAAAATCTCTGACTATTAGACAGTCAACATATTTTAATGAACTCAGGAGAAAAATAGCACATATAATAAACTCTTGGTGCTTTGTCAAAAAAAACAGGAATTCACCTTTATCGAAGTCTTACTGCTCTTGGAAGGAAAAAATTTCAAGACGTAATAGTTAGGAAATGTTTATTTCACGATCGAAAGCAATCAAAATTATATTTTCAGAAGTTCATGAGAGAGAGAGAGAGAGAGAGAGAGAGAGAGAGAGAGAGAGAGAGAGAGAGAGAGAGAGAGAGAGAGAGAGAGAGAGAGAGAGAGAAGGATTCCTATTTCCTAATTAACATAAATAAAAGCCGTAATAGTGAATGAAGACACTGATAGGTTTACCAATAATTAAATTTTGTTTTCAAATATACTTGCTATTTAGAGGGTTTCGGAAACTCTACATATGCTCTTCTGTTGGTTTTCAGTAATATGAATTGGCCTTTCTGCTAAATTTATAATAACCAGTCTGTTTCGAATACTTGATATATGCTGATTGACGGTTACTGTGTACATACGATATCCATTTGCTTTCTAATTGAGGAACTGTATACTGTATATAATGTTCTCTAGTATTCAGTTGTCATGAATGTAGATGGCATAGATTATATATGCTATTTCCTGGGTTAAAAAATATTTTTTTTTTTTACTTCTTGAAAATATATTAAGAGCCAAAACTCACTCAAACCAAGCTTGTTGGCGATATAGATACTTAGTAAATACGAACGAAAAATCGAATTCATAATATTATCATTAGTAATAATAATAATAATAATAATAATAATAATAATAATGATAAAAGTTTCATTAAACCAATGTTTATTACATTTTCCCCTCAACGCATTGAGAAAATATTTTCATAAAATAACACAAACTGATTTCTCTCTCTCTCTCTCTCTCTCTCTCTCTCTCTCTCTCTCTCTCTCTCTCTCTCTCTCTCTCTCTCTCTCTCTCTCTCTCTTTAAAACAATCCTGGAGTTTAGCTGTCATTTTTTGAGTCTTCATAATTATGATTCCTATCCACACAGCTTTCACACAAGATAATTTATAACGAAAAAAGTGGGACTAGGCATTGTTTTTTTCCAAGGAGATAACATAAAAAAATAATAGCTATAAGGATAAAATCTTTTAGTTGTCTACCTGTTTTTATCTTCCCCACTCTTTCTGTTGACGTCGTTAAGTACCGCCCCTAACAGGAGATTTTTATTACAAGAGAAATAGATATCAAGCGAGAATTTCATATTTGGCAATCTTCTAATTTCCGGATTAGAAGTGATTGAATTCGGTTACAAAAAAAAAAAAAAAAAAAAAAAAAAGTTTAAAGTAATTGAATCATCTAATATTAGGAAGTAGGTTGGCCAGGACACCAGCCGCCCACTGAGATACTACAGCTAGAGAGTTATGGAGTCCTTTGACTGGCCAGACAGTACTACATTGGATCCTTCTCTCTGGTTATGGTTCTTTCCCTTTGCCTACACAAACATCGAACATTCTGACCTATTCTTTAAAGATTCGCCTCTGTCCTCATATGCCTGACAACACTGAGATTACTAAACAATTCTTCTTCACCCAAGGGGTTAACTACTGCAATATAATAGTTCAGTGGCCACTTTCCTCTTGGTCAGGGTAGAAGAAACTCTTTAACTATGGTAAGCAGCTCTTCTAGGAGAAGGACACTCCAAAATCAAACCATTGTTCTCTAGTCTTGGTTAGTGCCATAGCCTCTGTACCATGGTCTTCCACTGTCTTGGGTTAGAGTTCTCTTGCTTGAGGGTACACTCGGGCTCACTATTCTATCTAATTTCTCTTCCTCTTGTTTTGTTAAAATATATATAGTTTATATAGGAATTATCTATTTTAATGTTACTGTCCTTAAAATATTTAATTTTTCCTTTTGTCGTTTCCTTACTGGGCTATTTTCCCTGTTGAAGCCCCTGTGCTTATATCATTCTGCTTCTCCAACTAGGGTTGTAGCTTAGCAATTAATAATAATAATAATAATAATAATAATAATAATAATAATAATATCTCGTAGCCGCTGAACGTTCCAATCACTCGTGTGGAATTTCCAAAGACTGGAGGTTGAGAATTTCAAACATTTACAATAAATAATCCATCAAAACATTCATATAATGTAAAAATATTTCACCTAGACTAATTTATTCCGAGTTCAATTCCTGCTCGCACTTTGATTGAATTAAGGAAGGGAGGTTGAAGGGGTGTATAATTCTACCCGCAGAGCCGTCAGTAGCCCCTGCCTTTCCTCACTTGGTCTAACGTGGGTAGAGATAGGGACTTCAATGTTGATCATACGTAGGTCAGTTCAGTCTGTAGGTTTTTATGTGCACGTACAATGACATGACCCTTGACTTTACTGCTCAATAGTTACCTTTAATTCAATAACAGATGTTATACAATAGAGAACAAAACGAAGGTGGAAGATAACAAAAATTACTTATCATCTGTGTAACAACTATTTCTTAAGGCCATGAAAATGTCAAGTTAAGCAAGTTAGAAGCGCAATGAATGAGGAAAAAAATAAGTTGCCCAAAAGCTACTGTACAATAATCTGATAATCTGGCAAGTAGCCTGTTTTGACGTTGTTACTGTTTTTAGAATTATTTATTGTTAATTTATTCTCATCATTTATTTATTTCCTTATTTCCTTTCCTCACTGGGATATTTTTCCCTATTGGAGCCCTTGGGCTTATAGCATCTTGCTTTTCCAACTAGGGTTGTAGCTTGGCTAGTAATAATAATAATAATAATAATAATAATAATAATAATAATAATAATAATAATAGGCTAACTGGATATTGATTTCATAAAGGCAGAATTGTTGTAACCTACAGTGACAAGCCGTTTTCCACATTATGCAAAGATGGTTGAATGTAATACATCAAATCTGAACTTTATTTTTTTTCCCAGAAAATTCCAACAGCACTTATAAGTTAGTACCATGTAAAAGAGAGAAATGATGAAAAGGGTTGGTAGAGAACATCTCAGGCAGAAAATAGCCAGATACTTCGTATTAAACAGTACACTGATTTATATCTATTGATATCTTTATCATGATTAAATGATTACCAAAATCCGAGAAAATACCCCATATCACAGTGCTATATAAAAAAAAAAGGTCACTGGAGCAGTCTTGAAAATCCAATGTATTGTATTTCTCTTGATCAATTACTAATTTCCCCCAAATGCTTCTTTGAACCCATTAACGTTGTTATTGTATAAAATGTAGTAAATAAGATAAATAATGGACATTCCCGTATACTGAAATTATTTTCAACTTCGTTGTTTTAGTATTGGAAAGAAGAGGGCAGTTGAATAAACGTTAGAGTACTATGAATATGTAACTTCTTTATGAGGGGGCAGTTGAATAAATGTTAAGAGTACTATGAATATGTAACTTCTTTGTGGTAAAGCCTCTTACATACAGCGAGAGAGAGAGAGAGAGAGAGAGAGAGAGAGAGAGAGAGAGAGAGAGAGAGAGAGAGAGAGAGAGAGAGATCAGCTCATAATTTTTTTTTTTCCAAGAAGCAAGTCTACGGTCTTAGAAATGACCCAACATCCTTTCTATCTCCAATAATAAACGAGTATTAAGTTTTTTTACCTCAGCAAATAGGTTGTCGCTGAATGTAAACTTGTTACATACCATGAATAACAAAGTTAATGACGATTAAAAAGTTTTCTTCACAGCCTCTCCTAAATAAGTTGTTAGAAAAACTTCTCACCATCCAAGAATCGAAAGCCTGATAAAACAGAAAAAACCACAAAATTATGGAAAAAGCCAAAATAATAACAGCATGACCCCTCATAAAACTATATATATTTTGTACTTTCAAGTCTTGTATATTTCTTTTTTTGGTAAATAAACGTCAAGAGTTCAGCGTCCCTTTTATATTAACTTCCAAAGTTTTCAGTTTCTTGACATCTTAATGGGCAGTTTACATAGTTTTTCGCCATATAAATCTCCAGCGTGGGGTTGTGGCTCCCAATTTGTATTTTAGTCAACAAATCAAATAAATGTTGTCCCTAAAAACATATTTCATAAGAGAATGTCTTTCTCGGGTTATCAGGGCGGCGGTTGTCTCCCCTTCCTGTCATGACGTGATCGTCAGTCTTGTTTATTCATTATTTTTAGTTGTTAAATCTCTATTACACAATTAAGAGACTCAAAATAGGGGAAAAAAGAATCTGCTTAAAATTCCGACTAACTACAAGATGACGAGAATGAGTAACGTTTAGGATATGACTCCCTTCGTTCCAACAGAATTCTGGTATTAATACTACAAATTTTAAAAACAATTTGTATTTTTCCAATCTATAGAAACTTGAGTCATTTATATGTGTTACTCTAGTTTCGTTTTCTACGACTAGACAATCAAAGAAAATTGATTGCATCATACTTCGTCACTCAGCATTGCTCAGCAACCACTGCGCATCTTGCTGCTTAGGAAGCTACTGTAGCTCCTAACCAAAGACAGTAGAGGGAAGACAGGAATGGCGCTTAGATTTCTGTGAACATTTGCCAGCTTAAGTAGGGCGCGTGTGCAACAGATGGCGCTGTGCTTGTCGTCTGCTACTTGCTTACTCAAATCAGTGTTGCCGGATGGAATAATTTCACCGGCGTTCTTTACAAACTATGATGGGTGTTTTTTGTCTAGCATAATACAAATATATGCTAAACCATGAATAAAACAAAATTTAGCATTGGAAAAAAACCATAAAAAAACCATACTCATGGTATTTCTATTTTTATTTAAGCTCATGATTAAGTTGCATTTCCATCCTTCTCATGGGAATCTGAGATTTAAAAATCTGGTAACGCTAACTCAGGTCATCAAAACAATTGTAGCAATACCGTCGCCATATGTAAAACAAGAAGCATATGTTAAATATATTGCACTTCAAGCATAAACTATCATTTAATGGTGCATTTTTCCTCGCATTTATCGATGCAAAGTTAAGGTAAGGTTGTATCTTGAATGTATATATGATTATAACTTGCAGAACATGTGTACTTTATCAAAGTCCGAGATTATAGATTGAAACAGGTCTTGATACAGGCTAATACCATTAGGTTCATAAGGGTTTCTCTTAGGGCATTAGGATTGTTATGTTGCAGAAGAATATTCTCATGTTGTAAAATGTTGGCACATGATGTGTTGTCATTGCAGATGGGCATGACTACTTGTTTTGTATTGTTGGCTTTCCCCATTTGTGTAGACGTTTTATCACGTGCAGAGATGGTGGCGCACGGGGTGACATCATTAAGAGTAGGAACAGCGGTGCGTATAGCTTCATTGGGCTGAACGATAAGCCCGGCTGAACCACAAAAAGCGGTAAATTTTCCTTTGTCATACTTGACTTCCCAACTCTCAAAAGCTTGGAAAGAGAGGACAGAAAAGAAATGTGTGGTTTTGGTAAGGTTTGGGGTGTGGATGCAGCCGAAGCGGTCCGACCACCCTTGTCATAAACTACAATAGTCCTTTAGACTCTGTAGAGGAGTTGTGAGCTTAGGGTCCATAATCCATATAAATATGAGGCAAGCCTAGTTCGTGAGAATGGGTTAGAAACTGAAAATAATCGTCTTCCCACAAGGCTGCCTCAGGACTGGGGAAAAATCGTCTCAAGTACAGAGTTCCAGAAACAGGAACATGAGTAGGCTTTTGATGCTGAATTGGACATGTTTCCAAGAGCAAAAAGGCTATCTCTGAAAAATCATTTGCATATTTACCCTTCATAACCATGTTTACTAAGCTGTGAACTGGCTCATGGCACATCCTTACTTTAGTCTGAGTATTTTCTACAAGTGCCAGGTCAATGTCCTGCCATGTATGATCAACACTATCAAGATTACTAAGGGCGTCATCTTCTGTGATTAAAGTCTCAGAGGACTCACAACACTAAATAATAGGAGGAGGCTTTTGTCACAGAAATGAACCTTCATCTCCTACTTCTGTTGGGAATAGATAAAGCAGGAAAGAAATCTCACTAGTTTCCTGCGATGGAAATATCTCTCCCACTGGGAAAATGTCTATTCCCTACAGTACTTACATGGTGATTTCATTGAACATTGAATATCAATTGTCTAGGCAAGAGGGACAGAAGGGATGCGGATCTAAGTCTGGCCAGGTCTTGAGAATGCGCCATAAGGGTAGCTATCCCATCCAGGGCCAGAACGCAAATTCCGAGGCTTACTAGACATACAGCACTCACAGATAAGGAATAATAACGTAAGTGGACGAGAATAAAGAAGAGACACGAGACATAAGTCACAAGCACTAAACACTAAAAAATAAGCGATTTGAGTGCGAGTCTCTATCGGAGAGAGGAAGTTGAGGTGTCCTCTAAACTTCACCACCAGGAGTGTTGTAATTGGAAGCAACCAAGCGTTATGAGCAGGCTTCCTAAGCGCATGCGCAGTAGTTGCTTAGTAACGAAGTATGATGCAATCAATTTTCTTTGATTGTCTGGTCTTAGAAAGTGAGACTAAGAGTAACCTATATAAATGACTCAAGTTTGTATCCGGGTAGGAATAAAGACATTTTGCAAAATCTAATTATTTAGCTTATACGAAAATCCATTAATATATTTTATAACTAGAGTGGTCAACGTTCATGAGATTGAATCATTAAAAGGATAACAAGAAATTAGGAAAAAGTAAAAAAATGGCTCAAATAGTAGAACGACTAAGAGCATAATAAAAAAAAATGGTGAAATTAACGAGTGACAAACATTTCAAGGAACAAAAAAAAAAAAAAAAAAAAAAAAAAAAAAAAAAACCACATCTAAATCCAAGATGCAAAATGTTGGATTTTTGTCTTTGTTTCTTCCAAAACTCCATATGTATCGTAAAATGTTTTTACCCTTTTCTCTTCTGAGACACCCTTAGCGGGTCGTTTATTCCCGGAGAAAATTGATTTGATCAGCATCCATCACGCATAGATAAAATCTGAGCCTTAACATGATATTCTGCTCCTTTTCATCGAATCTCTGGTTCTTATTCAAGGACATCCTACTCCCCTTTCCCTTCTGGTGGAGAGAGAGAGAGAGAGAGAGAGAGAGAGAGAGAGAGAGAGAGAGAGAGAGAGAGAGAGAGAGAGAGAGAGAGAGGTCCCTGATCTTGGTAAGTTTGTCGTTTCAAAGAAACTGCTAGAAATATATATTCTCTTCTCTTCGTCTCAGCTGCATGCCCGTCACTCTTTAATAATTTGAACGTTAACCTAAAAGAGAGATGATGAAAGGGTGTATGATCCACTTCCTGAAATGACAAGGTTGGTGGGTGCTTGACCTTTTAAAATTCATCAACAAATTCGTTGCTGAATATCCCAGCGGGGTCTCTGACATATTTCTACGAATTGTGTTTAATCAACATGAAAGATTATATTATACTGAAGCAGTGTATTCTTTACGTAATTTAGGCATCTTTTCTTCTTGTTCGTTACCTTATATTCAACGAAGACCAGAAATATAATAAAAAGGTATGTAAAATCAAAATATGGTAAGTTATTGTACACTTATAATCAGACTCTCATTTCAGACCACATTATAATCATTAAACCGAAATCAATGATTATCACAGATTTAATCTTGTTTTCGGTTTGTCATCCATTGAGCTTCCTTTGATATTTTTTGTCTAATGAAATCAGAAACTTTATTTCAAAACGTAATTTCTCTACTCAGACAGTGAGCTCTATTACTATCCCTTTTAAACGTAAATTTTAATATAACACTAATGCACAAAAAGAGTAAAAACTAATTATTTGTCTTTCTCTCATCAGCACTGCCTTTGAACTGGAGTTTACTGATAAAATAAATTACCATGTTTCCTATGCTTAAAAAAAAAAGATAGTCAAACTTATCAGGATGTAGTAAAGGTTGTTTTTCAAGCGCTCAGCTATAGCTAATAAAGTTATCTAAATCTAGTACTGCAGAGGTATCAGTTTGAAAGTATAAAAGTGGAGATTATTTTATGTAGAGAACAAGTATATCAACACATTCATAGTAAGGCTGGAGGATAGATTTAGCTAACGTATAAATATCTACAATTAATGTTTGACATGAAACATAAACACAGCAACATCACTGGATAAAAAAAATAATTATTTCACATTAATTAGCAATAGATACTTGATCCATATCAGTCCATAAAGTTCACTCTTAAATTCATAAACATCTATGAAGATCATTTCAAAATGATGCTATAAATATATCATCCTCAGATGTAAAACAATACGAACAAGCAAGACATTCATCAGGCAATATGATTCAAAATAACACATGAAAACATAATAATAGATATCACGTGGAAAATCTCAACGCTCTGATGATCGCAAGTATTTTCTGTTTTGTAAATTGGCAAACATCCGGTGCAAAACATGAGCTCTAATTCAGTTTCCCAGCGGTTAGAAAATACTGAAAGTTAAAGGATCAAGCTCCAAAGCCCTTAATGTAAGGTCTGGCGGCGAAAAGTTATTCATCTAACCAATGTATCCTGTCCAGCTTATACGATGGTCAAAAGTAACCACAAGTGCAAATTTATGAGATTGCCTCTAATGGGGCTTTCCATCGTTTCCCTTCTCTTTCCTATTCTCGACCTCTGAATTCTTGGGCGGAGTAAGTTGTCTGGATATCTTTAGTAGGCCATGGACCACCTCCCCTCATCTCGCCTAAAACGAGGGGAACAGCTGCCGCCTCTAACTTGTGGGTTAATGGCCTACAACAGCCAATTTACTCAGTAAAGACTCCTTCTAGTGCAATGTACTTGCTCTGAAATGCACCTCCTTGCAAGGATATCAAGTGGACGCGAGGATAAAATCCTTATAACACAATAGAAGCGTGTCATATAACAGACCCCTCGACTTTAATTCTTTCTCTTCCCAGACTTTCATTTCAATTTGCTGGATTTTCCTTACGAGAAAACATCCGGATGTACTGTAATCTTAAACACCTCCTCATATAAGAACAACTTTATCTTTGTAAAGAGCCTATATTATGAATTATAATCGATGTCCATTTTAACAGCCTTTTGCTTCAATTCCAGTTGAGTATTTTATTTACTAATTTTTAAATGTTTCAGAATGTAGTTTCATGAGGAGAAAAATATTTTACAATTGTGTGTATATATATATATATATATATATATATATATATATATATATATATATATATATATATATACATATATATATATATATATATAAATATATATATATATATATATATATATATATATATAATGTTCATCATCATCAGTCCTTTGCAGCACAAAGGCCTCAGACAGGCCCTTCCACTTGCGTCTGTTTATGGTTTTTCTGTGCCAGTCCACGCCCGCAAACTTCCTTATTTTTTCATAAACTCTAGAGACCCATTCTGTTATTCTTAATGTCCATCTATTGTCTGTCATTATCATTATATGTCCTGCCCATGACAATTTCTTTTTCTTACAAGTTGTTAAAACATTCTCTACTTTAGTTTGCTCTCACATCCATGCTGCTCTGTTTGTCACTTACTGATATTCCTATCATTATTCTTTCCATACCTTTTTGAGTTGTAAGTAGCGTATGTTCTAAGGCTTTAGTAAAGCTCCAAGTTTCTGATGCATAAGTTAATACTGGTAAGACCATCGCATTAAATACTTTTTAGAAAAACTGGCATTTTACATTTCATAATCTCATTTTGTTTACCAAATCTTCTCCATCCCATGCTTATCCTTCCTTTAATTTCGGTCTCCTGTCCTAGGGAAACACTTACTGTCTGTCCTAAGTACGTAAATTCATTAACAATCTCCAGAGGCTCGTCCATAACTCTTATTTGTTGTCTCTCTGCCTTTTCATTGAACATTATCTTAGTTTTATTCATATTCATTTTCAGTCCTACACTTCTGCTTTCTCTATCCAAATGATCTATCATCTTTTGTAATTCCTCCCATGATAAACCAAACACAACTTGTCATCTGCAAATAATAAGTTGTTAAGGCATTCCCCATTAATATTATTTCCTAAATTTTCCCAATCTAAATTCTTAAAAACCTCTTCTAGACATGCTGTAAATAATTTAAGAGAGATGGGGTCACCTTGTAATATCCTTTCTCAATCAGAATTTTCTCACTATATGAAGTTTTAGGATTGCTCTACTTCCTGTATAGATATCTTCAAGTGTTCTAACGTAGGATTCTTCTATTACTTGTTTTTGAAGGGCTTTCATTAGTGCTGTCGTTTTGACAGAATGAAATACTTTATCAGTCTATAAATGCCATACATAGTGGTTTGTCTTACTCTTTTGATTTTTCCATTACCATATTAATTACATGTATATGGTCAGTTGGTGCATACCAACGTCTAAAATGTGCCTACTCTCTTGGTTGATTAAAGTCTAGTTGACTTTCTATTCGGCCTAACATTACCTTTGTATATATTCTATATATTACGAACGGTAAACTTATTTGATGGTAATTTTTCAGGTCTTTTGTGTCTCCCTTTTGGTGATAAAGTCTTTCCAAGCTGTAGATATAGAGCATTCTTACAGACATTTGATGTGGTTTTCAGCCACTTTTACTAGTATGGAATCTCCACACAAACATACACACACACACACACACACATATATATATATATATATATATATAAATATCTAAATATATATATATATACATACATACATACATATATATATATATATATATATATATATATATATATATATATATATATATATATATCATCATCATCTCCTACAAAGGGCCTCGTTAGATTTCGCCAGTCGTCTCTATCTTGAGATTTTAATTCAATACTTCTCAATTCATCATCTACTTCACGTTTCATAGTCCTCAGCCATGTAGGCCTGGGTCTTCCAACTCTTCTAGTGCCTTGTGGAGCCCAGCTGGACGTTTGGGGAACTAATCTATCTTGGGGAGTGCAAAGAGTATGCCCAATTCATCTTCATCTACCCCTCATCATGATCTCATCCAGATATGGCAATCCAGTAATCTCTCTTATAGTTTTATTTCTATTCCTGTCTTGCCATTTAACTCGGAATATCCTGCTGAGGGCTTTGTTCTCAAATCTACTAAATCTATTGGAGATTGTTTCATTGTCATACCATGACTCATGTCCATATAGTAACACCAATATCACTAAACTGATATATAGTCTGATTTTTATATGTAGTTTCAGGCGATTTGATTTCCAAATTTAACTTGACCTAGCCATTGTCCGATTTGCTTTTTTCAATCTTTTACTAAACTCTAATTCTAAAGACCCTGTATTAGAGATCAAGGTTCCTAAATACTTTAATGATTCTACCTCATTAATCCTTTCTTCTTCCAATGATATTTCATCTTCCATTACATATTCCGTTCTAATCATCTCTGCCTTTATTCTATTTATCTTCAGCCCAACCTCGTATGATATTTCACGCATTCTGGTAAGCAATCATTGCAAACCCTGTGGTGTTCTGCAAACAAGGACAGCATCATCAGCATAATCTATGTCTGCTAATGACCTATCACCAATCCAGTGCAATCCTTCTCCACCATCTCTGTCTGTTCTACGGATTGCAAAATCCACGAGGATAAACAACATAGGTGACAACATATTCCCTTGGAGTACTTCGCTGTTCACTGGAAATTTATTTGATAAGACTCCACTAACATTAACTTTGCAATTTCGCTGCTCATGAACAGACAAACAGATTTACATATTTAAGAGGGATTCTCCACAATATTGGCCAGTGCACACCATCAAAGGCTTTTTCATAGTCCACAAATGCCATCTAAAGTGGATTTCTACGCATTGCTTTACATGTCTCAAAATGAAAATTTGGTCAGTGCAACTTCTACCTTTTCTAAATCCTGCTTGTCCATCTCTCAGCTTTTCATCAATCTTTCTCTGCAGTCTCTTTAGAATAAGCACACAATATATTTTTATAACAACTGACCTAAGTATGATGCCTTTTTAATTACTGCAATCAGTCAGGTCTCCTCTTTTCGCCATTTTCACCAACACTCCTAACTCCCATTCATCATGTTTTGCCTCTTCATTCTACATTCTTCAAAATAATCTTGTAAGTAGTCTGGGAGCACTTCATTTTCGGCCAGTATCATCTCGACAGTTATTTTATCGTATCCAGGGGCTTTCCATCTCTAGAGTTTTTTAATGATAGTTGCGATAAAACGATTAATGCACAGTGTTTCACTTAGCCATCGTTACTATAACAGCTTTCAAAAAAAGTCTAGATATGAAGGAAAATACTTCACAGATATCAAAGCAAAAGTGTAGCACTATGCAAGAATAAGGGAAAAAACTATTCAAACGCAGTTCTGTTATTGGAATCATGACGATAATATCCATTTCAATGATCTCCAATCAAGAAATATTTGCAGTTTCAAAACTTAGTCAAAACAACAGGATGGTGTATAGCTCGATTTCATATATGAAAGGTTTTATCTTATTGACCTAGATGAACTATGGAAATTGAGTCATCATACCATTATCGAAAAACATATAAAAGATCAATTGGACGTTTGATCAAGCTCTCCATGAAGAGAAAAGGCGTATTCCACCATCAGGCCATTTTATTCATCTCTCAATTCTCCTGATTCTTTAATGCGGAAATGGACTTTTCATATAAAACTATCATGCTGAAATGGGATCCCGGACGTGACGTATTTTGTTCAGCTCTTCTCTGAGAAGGGAAGAGTTAGGATATCATTTCAACGGATTGTAGTTACAATTAACTGAACATGCAATTATATATCAATGTCTTTTTATCAATAATAATAAGGAATCTCTTAACAAAACTACAAATTATTAGTAAACAAGGAAGAAATGTTTTTGAATCACATATTGTAGACATTATGCACCTGTATCTTCTACAAAATTACTTATGATGCATTAGGCATCTAAATATTATGACAGAGGAAATAAAATAGTAGGTCGCTTTAGAAAAAGAAAGAATCAGATCATTCCCATCTGAATAAAAGAACATTGCATTATAGTACGGAGAAAGTCCTACTCATTTTCTATATATACAATAAAAGGCGTCTCTCTCTCTCTCTCTCTCTCTCTCTCTCTCTCTCTCTCTCTCTCTCTCTCTCTCTCTCTCTCTCTCTCATATATATATATATATATATATACACACACATATGTATATACACAGTATATATATATATAAATATATATATATATATATATATATATATATATATATATATATATATATACATATATATGTATGTATATCTATTTATCTATCTAACTATCTATCTATCTACACACACACACACACAAACATATATATATATATATATATATATATATATATATATACTGTATATATATACATATATACAAAATTATATATATATATATATATATACACGTCTGTTTATTGGACCCTTGAACTATTAAAGACCATAGTAATGCCTAAAGTGCCTTTCCTTATTCTCTGTACAAAAAATCCCAGGGAATAAAAAATTCACTGTATCATTCCTTTTCCTTGATTTCAAGCAAAAAATAATTTAAAAAGAGAATAATTACATTTATGATGAACTTACATTTTACCGCAAATAGTGATACATCTGGTTATGTATTTGTTTATATATGTATGTATCTGATTGATCATTTATCAACCTCTTCGTAAAAGTTTATTTTTAATTAAAATTATGATGCTGTCTTCAGCTTGCCTCGTTTTATTTTCACTTCTAATTATTTGTTTTGATATCAGGAAACTAAATATTTGCAAGAAGGTTAATTCTTCAGAAATAACTTACGCATCTTTCAAAATAATAATAATAACAATAATAATAATAATAATATGTAATTGTAGTAGTAGTAGTAGAAGTAGTAGTAGTAGTAGTAGTAGTAGTAGTAGTAGTAGTAGTAGTAATAGTTTTATTCATAAAGAGGTAACTGGTCGATTTTCTAACGCTTTTTGAATACGCTTAAATGTGTTATCTGCGAGTAAATTGCAACAAAAACATAAATTTAGGCCTTTCGAGCTTCATGTTTAGAATATATTACGGAAATCTGATCAATAGTTTTTTATAATAATAATAATAATAATAATAATAATAATAATAATAATAATAATAATAATAATAATAATAATAATAATAATAATAATACCATCTTAACCAAAACAAGGTGCACTTTGAAGAACTAGATGTCGTTAAGAGGTTGGAGAGCAAAAAGGAAAGAAAACAAGCAGGGCGGGGAGGGGAGGGGGGGGGATAGAAAAAGATCAGGGTCGAAGAAACGCTGCAAAGACCCTCAAGTAATGCCTACATTAACGGCAAATTATGTACTATAGTACTTATCCCCTTTACCTTATTAATGATACTCAAAAAGGATATATACATGCCACAGATCCTCCCAATATATATATATACACACACACACACACACATATATATATATATATATATATATATATATATATATATATATATATATATATATATATATACTGTATATATATATATATATATATATATATATATACTGCATATATATGTATATTTATGCATATACATACGTGTGCATATATATACTTATATATATATCTATATATATATATATATATATATATATATATATAAATACATACGTATATACATACACACATATATATATATAATATATAAATACATACGTATATACATACATAAATATATGCATATATAAACATATATAAATTCATGCATATAGATACGTCTATGTATATATATATATATATATATATATATATATATATATATATATATATATATATATACATATATATATATAACACAAAACTGACTAAAATATTTCCGTGTATAGACTGCCATAGAAAGACCATAAACAGACGCTAGTGGAAGAATATGTCTGAGATCTTTGTCCTGCATTGAACTAGTTACATCTGATGATGACGATGACATTTCTTCTGTACCATTAGTGAAATGTATTCACCTCCCTACCTTCATTATAATCGGGCCAGTTAACGTCTGCCCTAATTAAACAAAATTTTTTTTTTTTTTCATATATTGTCCTTTAACATAACTTCATACATTAAATTAGATTTTTTAGCATTTCCCCCAGCGAATAAACGAATACTTTACTGACACAAACCATACAATTCAAAATTACCTATTCTCTAATTATCTTGAATCCAATATGCTACAAGACGTAATTAAGCTTGTGTTTACAGATGTCTAAATTGTGAATGATCTAACAATAAAGTATTTTGCAAACATTAATTTATACAACAGCACGTAAATATGTATTCTCTACACCTCGATTGCAGGTTTCTAAGTCATAAAACTTTCGTTATATTACAGACAATTACAGAGCAACTACATTCAATGGACGATCGTGCGTGACGTAAGTTAAGTAACTAATTACACCAGCATGACGGGAGTCAACTAATATTCACTGCGGAAAGAAAACGCAATTAAACGGCAGTGAATAATCGGGGAGGGAGAGAGAGAGAGAGAGAGAGAGAGAGAGAGAGAGAGAGAGAGAGAGATCAACTATCTCAGAATACCATATATTAACGTCAAACTTTCTCTCTAGTTAGGAAACTTCAGTAATCTTTTTCGTCCATCAAATTTTGGAGATAATCAGAGTTAAGTCACTTAAGAAGAGTAAAGACAATATAATCACGAGGGGAGTTTAGCTCAAGTCGACTCGATCCTTTCTGACTTTCAGATTTAGTGCTAACATTGTTGTTGCTGTTGAAGAGAGATAGAACAAAGCCAATGTTCCATAGAAAAAATAACGATCATCTCCCTTATTATTATTATTATTATTATTACTAGCCAAGCTACAACCCCAGTTGGAAAAGCTAGATGGTATAAGCCCAAGGGCTCCAATAGGGAAAAATAGCCCAGTAAGGAAAGGGAATAAGGAAATAAATAAATGATGAGAACAAGTTAACAATAAATCATTCTAAAACAGTAACAACGTAAAAACAGATATGTCCTACATAAACTATTAACAACGTCAAAAACAAATATGTCATATATAAACTATAAAAAGACTCATGTCAGCCTGGTCAGCATAAAAGCATTTGCTCCAACTTTGAACTTTTGAAGTTCTACTGATTCAACTACCCGATTAGGAAGATCATTCCACAACTTCTTGGTAACAGCTGGAATAAAACTTCTAGAATACTGTGTATTATTGAGCCTCATGATGGAGAAGGCCTGGCTATTAGAATTAACTGCCTGCCTAGTATTACGAACAGGATAGAATTGTCCAGGGAGATCTGAATGTAAAGGATGGTCAGAGTTATGAAAAATCTTATGAAACATGCATAATGAACTAATTGAACGACGGTGCCAAAGATTAATATCTAGATCAGGAATAGACAATACTCAAAACAAGGTAGAATGAAAGAATTAAAACACTTCTTCAGAATAGATTGATCACCGAAAATCTTAAAAAGACTTTCTCAATAAGCCAATTTTTTATGCAATTGAAGAAGACACAGACCTAATGTGTTTCTCAAAAGTAAATTTGCTGTCGAGAATCACACCTAAAATTTTAAAAGAGTCAAACAAATTTAAATAAACATTATCAATACTGAGATCCGGATGTTGAGGAGCCACCGTCTTTGACCTATTTACAATCATACTTTGAGTTTTGTTAGGATTCAACTTCATACCCCATAATTTGCACCATGCACTAATTTTAGCTAAATCTCTATTAAGGGATTCACTAACCCCAGATCTAGATTCAGGGGATGGAATTGATGCAAAGAGAGTAGCATCATCTGTATATGCAACAAGCTTGTTTTCTAGGCCAAACCACATGTCATGTGTAAATAGTATGAAAAGTAATGGGCCAAGAACACTACCCTCTGGAACACCGGATATCATATTCCCATATTCACTATGGTGCCCATCAACAGCAACTGTTTGAGATCTATTACTTAAAAAATCCATAATAATGCTAAGAAACGACCCACCCACTCCCAACTGTTTGAGTTGGAAAATAAGGGCCTCATGATTAACACGGTCAAAGGCAGCACTAAAATCAAGGCCAATCATACGAACTTTCTGACCACAATCAAGGGATTTCTGTACAGCATTGGAGATTGTAAGAAGGGCATCACATGCTCCAAGGCCTTTACGAAAACCAAATTGCAAACTAGGGAAGATGATTACTTCAGCAAACCCAATAATATGTAATAAAGAACAATTCTCTCTCTCTCTCTCTCTCTCTCTCTCTCTCTCTCTCTCTCTCTCTCTCTCTCTCTCTCTCTCTCTCCATATATATAAATCTATATGATATATATATATATATATATACAATATATATATATAATATATACGTGTACATATATAAATATATATATATAAAGTATATATATACACATATACAGTATATATATATATATATATATATATATTCCTATCACGCTAAACGGCAACCACTCGGAAAAACAAATCTCCCACAAATTATCCAAACTAGCGTGATGTAGTTAGAAAAAAGGAAATGGTGGAAAAGATTGAATCTCTGTGTGCGTGTATAGTGTGTGTGCATATCCATCTCAATATTTAGCAGTCAGTCGTGACTGATCTCGTACACTATTATATCATAATCAGAACAGAAGGAGAACAGGAAACGTTCATATTCATCTGAATGACCATTTGATAACATTTTATCATTTTTTGGTACCTTACAAAATATGTTACAAAAGAAAATAACAACGAACTAATACACAGTTCTTTTTAAGAAACTTTCAGTGGATTACATCGGGCAACATCATAAAATAAAACAGACTAGAGAGAGAGAGAGAGAGAGAGAGAGAGAGAGAGAGAGAGAGAGAGAGAGAGAGAGAGAGAGAGAGAGAGAGATTGTTTTAATAAAGTGCGTCGTAAACAAAACAAATTATTGATTAGATTCTTTTTGTGAACAACAGCCATCCAAATGTACCCTAACAAAACATAATCTATTACGGATCTTAAATCACAATAATAGATTAATGACTTCACTGTGCTTACTTAGAAATAAAAGATATGTCATATGTCGAAAATAATAGCTACTACCTTTCACATCGAACGATCCATTGTATATGTAAGTGCATTTATTTCAACAACCCTCCCCCCCAAAAAACGAGATTTAATTCATCCATTGGCCAAATACAAATTATCACACATATATTCATTTTGAGCATTGCAGTATTTTCTGTGACCTCAACTAAACATTTCAGAAAAGCATTGCAGCCTGCTCCCTAGCTGTGCTTCTTAACCCGAAGTATAATTACATACAAGTTACACCAGGGACTGTTGAAGCCCGTTACAGCTTATCTAGGACATTAACTAGTTCTTGTAGAGAGAGAACAATAACGAACGTGCAATTGCTCTGCAGTTGGTTATACAAGGTCCCTTAATGAACAGCGATGCCGTCTTCTAATGACCTGTTGCAGATTAAAGCAAAAGCAGGATTGCATTTACCATGACTTCATATTTCATGAAAACACATTTTCGCATACTTTATAACCTTAGTATACAGTCACTTTTCCTTTTACTTGAACTTCAACAACGCACTTTGTCTACCTAATTTGGAATAAAACTTTAATCATTTATATATGAAACGTAGAGGATTTTCTAACATGTAAGAAAAAGAAATGGAGGACATGGACAGGATATATAATGAGAGTGAACGACAGTAGATGGAAATTAAGAATAGCCGAATGGGCCCCTAGAGATTGTTACAGGAGCAAGGAAGGAAGAGAAGACGATGGATTGAAAAACTAAGAAAGTTTGTGGGAGTGGTCTGGCATAGAAAGACCATAAACTGATGCAAGTGGAATACCTTATCTGAAGCCTTTGTTCTGCATTGGACTAGTAAAGGCTGATGATATATATATATATATATATATATATATATATATATATATATATATATATATATATGTATATATATATATTTATATATATGTATATATATATATATATGTATATATATATATATATATTTATATATATATATATATAAATATATATATATATATATATATATATGTATATATATATCCACAAACATAAAACTGCGAAAGAAGGCCAACTGACAAAAAGCACTAGAATGTTACTTGCGGCAAAAAACATTGTCTGTAGACAATTAGTTTGTAACATGTTGCCCATGGCATTTCCAAATTAATTTATATAGGTATATATATATATATATATATATACCTATATATAGATATATATATATATATATATATATATATATATATATATATATATCCACAAACGTAAAACTGCGAAAGAAGGCCAACTGACAAAAAGCACCAAAATGTCACTTGACGGCAAAAAACATAGTCTGTAGACAATTAGTTTGTAACATGTTGCCCATGGCATTTCCAAATTAATTTAATGAAAAAACAGAGGAATTTGACAATAATGCTAGAACTTCGTCCTATGTCCTAGGTCCAGAAGTTGACATTTTTTCTAATGTTATATCAATCCTTTGTAGTGGGAAGAAAAGGGGTAAGTATTTCACGGATAATAATAATTATAATTGTAATAATAATATTAATGTTAATAAAACATCATCTATCTAATATTTTTTTATATCATAAAATTATATTTCTATATAACATACGGTTCGAACCCGAAACCTCTCTACAGAGAGATAACAGGGTGCCGTCAGAAGTATAAGCGTTCTATCACTGGAAGTCAAAGGTTCGATCCAGATATAAGGTAAAAATCTATTTCCATATTTAGTTCGTTATTGAGCGTGCTTTCTTTCCAACCTAATCACTTAGTGGAGTAATTCGAATCAATGTTATCGTTTGGTCGTCAAACGGCCGGGGAGTTGTTACTAGTGTAAGATGTTCAACGGGACCAGGAAATGCATTAGGTACTTAGATCCAGACTACGTTCTTTGCTTTCGAGGCCTAATGGTAGCGCCCTCATCCCCGGGGCTTGGTGATACCGCACTTCCCGCTAACCTCAATTTCAGGGTTCAATCCACATATCGGGCAGAAATCTATTTCAATATTTCGCACGTAAATTCTCTCTCTCTCTCTCTCTCTCTCTCTCTCTCTCTCTCTCTCTCTCTCTCTCTCTCTCTCTCTCTCTCTCTCTCTCTGTACACACACAGAAATATATATATATATATATATATATATATATATATATCACACACGCACGCACGCACGCACGCACACACAGACACACACACAGACACACACACACACACATATATATATATATATATATATATATATATATATATATATTCTTTCATTAGAAGGGGCTAGCGTTCGATCCCAAGTATGAGGTAGAAATTTATTTCTATTTGAACACGATGTTGTGTTGATATTTATCCATATATATATATATATATATATATATATATATATATATATATATATATATATATATATTATATATATATATATATATATATATATATATATAATACAAATTCAGTGCCTTTTATGGATATATATCAAACCAAGATACGCCCACTTGCCAAATCACTTTCAAACAGTAGAGTACAGGAAGAAAAGCAAAAACAAGATTTCCTTTGCATCTGCTACTTGATATACATTGCAAGAGTTGTGCTATAAAGTTCCTACTACAGGGATTCTCGTATTTCACGTATATTGAAAACCCATGTCTTCTATCAAAATTCTACCCAGCAATTTCAAAACCTTCGTCTCCTCGGCCATCTCTAGACCTTCATAATTATATATAATTTTAACCAGAATACACAAAAAGCAAAGAAATGTAAGTTAGTGCAACCTACAGTTTATAATCTTATCTCCATTATCACAAATCTTTCTAATCATTTTCAACGAGAAGTATATATGTCCTTTGACATACTAATGGATTCCAATAAACAAATCCATGTAAGATTCGCTATAAAAAAAAAAATGAATAAGGTCAAGGATGAATTAATAAATGGGCATTAACCTTGACAGCCTGAAACTCAACAAACTGGCCTCCATACTTAAGCGCTCAAATCCACCAAACGAGCAGAAGATTGCGATGTACATCACCTAAAACAATGTGGTAGGTGGAACCATCTGGGAGAATTCATAAGGCAACAGCTGGCCCAAATACAAATTCCTTGGAGAACAATATTTCCTAAATGCTGATGGGACTTGCGACACGGATATAGTCCTACAGGGTGTCTATGCTGCCGAGGCTCTGCGTTGAGACATATTTCATGTAGGCAAGAGCCTGGTATCCCTTATTTCATGTGGGCGTTAGCAGGGAAATCTCTTTAAGGCGTGACTCAACAATTTATTCATTTTCCTTTATTTATGTCCAAGGCCTACAACGGCAATATTCATCAAAGGGCCAAAAGTCATTCCTTACGAGATATAGTTGTTAATGATGTAAAACTGATAATGAAAAAAGGGTAATTATCAAAAGAACTATTTGAAAAAGGGAATCCTATCAGTTTAAAGGAGCAGTGACATATCATTTGAAGAAACTGGAAAAGAGCAATGATCAATTACATTGCAGGTGATACACAAAATTCAATGTATATAAGAGAAAAATAAGAACTCCGTGGAAAATATAAAAAAAAATCCCAAACAGATAACCTGTATGTGATTGTATTTTGGACTAAGAAGAATATCAAAAGGGTCTACTGTAGTGTCATTCAAATATGTTATATTATGATACACTGAAAATACTGCAAGGCTCGACATGAAAACATACAATGAAATTATGAATTGACCAATGGATGAATTAATTCCTTTTTTTTGGGGGGGGGGGGGAGATAAATGTACATAAAACGGACTTTTCAAATCGTTCAATCTAAAGTTAATTAAAAGGTAAGCTAATCATAATTTTCATGCCATGGGCAGTAAATAGCTGTACCTGCCTTACCATAGTCTTCGATAGAAGTTCGTCTTACATTTAAGAAGAATTTACATCTATTGTTTTTTATCTTTCAGTATTTTCTTTAATATTATAAACAGACTTATTTGTAACTTGGTCTAACACAGCTATATGATAATATATAATTGTTTTTCATATATATATATATATATATATATATATATATATATATATACTGTATATAAATACATACATACATACATACACACACACACACGTATATATATATATATATATATATATATATATATATAAGTACATATACATACATAGTTTTATTTTATTTATTACTTTACTTTCCCTTTAGATGCGAATAAAAATCGTATCTATCTATTTATGAAATATGCTCATTATAAATAAAACCAGCAACAACTATAAGAAGCCCTACAACACCATATCAATATGAGTTCTTTCATAACAATAAACACTATATTAATACAAAGACTCATCGAAGATTATCTTGCGGTAAGTAGTAAAGTAATAAAAGAAAAAATTAACAAGTAAATATATATATTTTTAAATAATATCCGTTTCCCTAACTAATAAATAACTCAAGAGCCTAGTAGCTGCTGAATCCAGGATGAATCCACAACGTAGCAAGACAGTATTTACCTCCTACACTTATAAGGAGAGTTCATCCGCATAGAATTATCAAATCCACTTCACATCGAAACTGGAATTCTCATTAATTTTCCCGCGATCATTATCAGGTATTTTACCACCAACGTCCTTTTTGTAGGGGAAGGAATGCCTGGAATACACTTCACAAATCATTTGCGTATTTCCGGGACTTATTTCTTCCATAGTATATTTATAGTTTTGTTTACATTATTTCAGAGTATTGATTAATTAATGTATAGATTAATCCGCCAGATATCGAGAGTAGAAGCAAATGGAATCAGTATGGACCGGCAGGGGTCACTTGCCTTAGATGGGCACTGCGCATCACAAGGAACTGGCTGTCCTTTGATGAATCTAGCCAAGGAATCCTCTAGAGGGCTTTTGCGCAATAGGTGTAGGAGGAGATGATGATGATGATGATGATAGATTAGTAACTAATATTATATATTGAAAACGGTATGGAACTGAATACACACACATATACATATACAAACACTCATATGTGTATATATATATATATATATATATATATATATATATATATATATATATATATATATATATATATACCGGTATATATACAAATTCATACGAACACATGCACCCATAAACACATACACACACACAGAAACACACACACACACACACACACACATATATATATATATATATATATATATATATATATATATATATATATATATATATATATATATATATATATATATATTCAGTGGTCTTCATTGCGCGGCTCGCGAGCCAATGGCGGCTCGCAATGGCCAGATTGGCGGCTCGCAGGAGAGAAAGAGAAATGTAGAGAATTCATCAGTGATCAAAGAAAAATTCCCAAGTACTACATAAAAATTTCATCCTTTTGCCGTATCACGCATCTTTTATTAAGATTGTTAATAGGAAAAGGTTCATCTGGCTAAAAATATGAACTAAGAAATATCGACTACTCTATCAGGGTTGCATGAAATTGAATTCACTTACAAAAAAGAAAAAGAAATAATTGTAAATGGAGAGCCATATTTTTACCTCATACCAAAGAATCATTAACTTTCAAGTTACCATGACTGAGTAATTGGGATTTTAATGTTTATTTATTTTGGCCAGATGAAAATGAACAGAATATAGTGACCCTGGCAATTCTTTACTTTTCATATGTTACAGAGAATTTTACAGAGACAACATATGATTGCATGGATCTTGGCCAAACATAAGAAACCTTTTAAAGACAATGAGATTGTTAAAGAATGTGTATTGGCATCAGCAGAGAAAATGTATTGTTGTTTTAATAATAATGATGCAATTTCTTTCAAACAAATCATATCAGGCACAACCATAATGAGGAGGACTGATGAAATCGGTAATTCGTCAGCTTTTTAATGATTTAACATTGCATTGAACGAAAACACAGATATTTGTGAAGCTGCACAGATATACATTTGGGTACGATTCCCAAAAGAACACTTATTCTGGGAAGAATTATAGTTCCTATTACCACTATATGACCAAGCTAGAGAAGACGTTTATGACTGCACTATTTGTTTTTTTCTGACAATAACCTAAAATGGTCAAACATGGTTTTTGTATGTCCTGCTGGTGTTCCCAGCATGAGAGACAAAGAAAAGGGTCTCATTGGATTAATGAGGAAGGAAAAGGAAATTCCAAATTTCGCCATATTCCATTGTATAATTCATTAGGAGGCACTTGTGACAAAATTCAAAGATTGTGAACTTAAAAATGTAATGCAGCTGGTTGTTCGCGTGGTAATTCTTTTATTCAAGGATATTGAAAATCGTCAATTTCGTGAACTTCTGGCTGAATGTGACGGAGAGTATGGAGATTTAGTGATGCTTAATGAAGTGACATGATTATCTCGAGGCAGAGTGCTTAAACGATTCTTGCGTCTCCTGCCTCAAATTCGTGAGATCACTGCAAGCAAAGGAAAAGTTGAACCTGAACTTGAGAATCCTGAGTGGATAAGGAAACTGTCTTTCCTAACTGATCTCGCCTACCACCAGAAGGCACTAAAATTAAAAGTTACATGAGAG
>NC_090768.1:26364829-26382329 GCF_036898095.1 Palaemon carinicauda | reverse complement strand
ATATATATATATATATATATATATATATATATATACACACACACGCAAGTATGTGTATATTGTGTGTGTACAAGGAGACAGAACTAGGGTACTACTAAAATATATGAACTCGAGAATAGACGAAACCAATCAATAATCTATATTTTTAATTTTCATTATCTCAATATTAAGTACACAAATATCAACTTTAAACATTCACGAGAGAGAGAGAGAGAGAGAGAGAGAGAGAGAGAGAGAGAGAGAGAGAGAGAGAGAGAGAGAGATTTTGTAAAAACAATGTGGGAAACCTATCTTTAAACAGAACGTTGATAATAGGAGAACAGTGTTATTTAGACATTTGTAAGGAATGTCAACTAATCAACACCTGGTGAAATCATTAACAATTTCAAATCCATTACTGTTTAAGATTCAAAACATAAACCCATTTAGAAAAGATGTAGCGACTCTGACAATTACAATGTCGCATTATTAACTATTTTCCTTTCTTAGAGGAAATCTGGCCAATATTCGTTTTTAAAGAATAAAACCAAAGGAGATCATTTTAGCTCATGTGTATTAGAAAAAATTCGGAATGCAATACATTCATATATATACACATGTATGTGTGTGAATGTGCGTATATGAAACTCTTCCTTTCATTGGATTTCTCTAAACCGTAATCAATTACTTTGTAATTTTTTTCTCTTCCTTGCGGATGGATGGATGGAATTTTACCCATAAGCACCGGTGCTAGGGTCAGAGAGACCATTTAGCACTGAATTACTACAGGTGAAAAATATTGCAATTGCACAATAACGTTAAAGTTTAATTAAGTGGAACATGGAAGAAGGGATGCAGGAACGTATAGATGAAGTAAAGAAGTAAAGTGTGATGTAGCTAAGGGTTGAAGGGACGCAGCAGTGGCACTCTAGTAATGCCTACAGTGTTCCCCATACAGTACTTTAGCGGCACTACCCACGAGGAGGAGTGGTGCACTGTATAAAACAATAGGTGGTGTATTACATCTTTTGGTATCCTCTTCATTAACTGACAGTGTTTCCAATTATGAATATCTTCATTTGCAACTAGCTTTTTTTTTAGGTCAAAAGACAGGAAAACTTCAAGCAACATGTGTTAATGGACCTACAGGGTTCATTTAGGAAATAAAAATATCCCTAAAAAGGGCTGACAATAGGATTCCGAATACCTAAGAAAAATAATTCAGTTACCAAAATAACTCCATAAAAATATTGAATATGAACACACACACTCATGTACTTATAAAACAAACGTAATTGCATATTACTATTTATCATTATCATTGTTATTATTATCATTATTATTATCATTATTATTATTATTATTATTATTATTATTACTTGCTAAGCTACAACCTTAGTTGGAAAAGCAGGATGTTATAAGCCCAGCGATTCCAACAAGGAAAATTGCCCAGTGAGGAAAGGAAACAAGGAAAAATAAAATATTCTAAGAAGAGTAACATTAAAACAAATATCGCCCATATTAACTATAAAAAACTTTAACAAAACATGAGGAAGAGACATTAGACAGAATAGTGTGCCCGAGTGTACCCTCAAGTAATAGAACTATTATCACAAGACAATGGAAGCCCATGGTACAGAGACTATGGCACCAGAGAGCAATGGTTTGATTTTGGAGTGTCCTAGAACAGCTGCTTACCATAGCTAAAGTCTCTCTTCTACCCTTACCAAAAGGAAATTGGCCACTGGAGAATTACAGTGCAGTAGCCCCTTGGGTGAAGAAGAATTGTTTGGTAATTTTTGTGTTGTCAGGTGTGAGGCCAGAGGAGAATATGTAAAGAATAGGCAAGATTTTCGGTGTGTGTGTGTGTGTGTGTGTGTGTGTTAGCAAAGGGAACATGAACCATAACCAGAGAGAAGACCAGTCAAAAGACCCCATAACTCTCTAGCGGTAGTAACTCAATGGGTGGCTGGTGCCCTGGCTTATATGCTTCAGGATGGCCTGTGACGATTGTTTTTCTATCCAACTTTAACCATATAATATTCAGAAACTACAGCTGTGGGCTACCGAAGGTTTAAGCGGGTTTTAAGATACTTCCTCAAGATTCGCTGCAGATTACAATAGGTGAAGCTAGCTTTAGATATTCATCAACTTGTACATTAAAAAACCCGCAAGGTCTATGATGCTATATACATCCTTGGGGGACTTACAACTTGGTTAAACTAGAGCTCCTTGCCGCGGACTTCTCTTTAGACACTGGCCACAGACATAATTCACGCTGGAATTTTGGTAGAAAGGGGCAGATGGTAAGGGTGGTTAGGGAGACAGTATTTCATTTGTTTGTTCGAGGGGAACCCGCCCTAACAAGAGACTTAACAATTCATTAAGTCTGGAAGTGGTACTATTTATCTCGGTTAGACTAAAGCCAATATCGTGAGAGCATGTATCCACAATGGTGCAACCAGTCGTCTACTGGGTCTCTCTATTCTTATCATTATTCAAAATATCAAACTTCTGCATGCGATGTGTAAGAAAAGCCTTCACTTGCATAGCAAGTTCCAATAAAATAAGAATATCTACAAGAGTGAGTAAACTGATTCGCGAACAAAAAAGATATATAAAAATCAGGAAAAAAAAATATAAAACGAAATATCACCATTGAGAGGCTTCTCTAGATCATCCACATCATTAACGCCTTGCGACAGAATTTCTTTTTTAGGGGATCAGACGGGAAATAAGATGTCTATTTCCTCTTCTCTCTTGAGTACTTTCTGCATGAATTCCCATCTGGGCCTTCCTATTGATCTTCGTGTATCTACTTCTGCATCCAGTATTTTCATAATTAATGATTCTTATTCTCATCACATGTCAAAAACATTGAAATCTTGGATAATTGAATGTATTTTCAAGCCTTTGAAAATTACATCTCTAAGCAAATTGATCTTTTCAACGCATTCCAACTATGAATTTCAGGGTATTACAGTTACAACTCTTCAGAATGTCCTGTATTCACTTCATTATTGGTTATGTCATATCTTAGATGAATAATGAAAAGGAACCTCACAAACAAGTTTGTGGTAATTTGCTTATCAATATATGTAACTGAAAAGCGTTAGCCCACTGGAGCTGTCCATTAGTTTTAGGGGATCAACCGGGAAATCCTTCAACGTCATCTATTCAAGCTCTGTGAGGCAAGAATGTCTAAACGATCATATCGTTAAGTCCTTTTGAGATTATACGCTGAAACATATTAGACTGGATCATTAATCATGAATAAGCTTTCAAGGATGTTTTCTCTCATAACAACATTAGGGATTTGCTTATCTCTTCCCAAGGCTTAGGATGTAGTTTTTTTTCTTTCTTTCTTGGTGGGGAGATTCAATAATCATTAATGGCAAATTAACCTATAGAACACGAGACATTCTGTAGGAATGATGTAGAGTCCACATAATGATTTTTTTTCTAAAAGTAGAAAGAATAAATAAAATAGTGGCAATCTAAAATATCATCGCAAACATTTAATATTAAGTACACCGCAAAAACAATGAAAACAATCTATACAATGTCATCCTTTCGTAGTTTTCCTGTCTTCCTGTCTTCCTGTAGAATTGTATGTGTGGGTCAAATAGCTAATACAGCTTAAGTAGGACTTTGATATCGCATCAAATCTCCTTAAGGAGTTACGTTAGTACTGAGAGGACTTAGTACTAAAATCTCATTATTTGTACAAAGCAATTCTATACTTTTTTCAAATGTCCTTAGATAACACTGACCTAGTGACTGACTAACTGACATTATTTCTGGGGTCGCAACTACGGGACGTTTCTCTTAGATGAGAGATTTCATGCATTGCTATACGATTAAAAATTTCAAGATATGATGTCAAATATTTGTCGATCCAGATATTTCGCACGATGAAAAAAAGATAAGGAAAAGGAATCGTAATTTGAATACATGACTACATGAAACAGGAAATTCCGTATAGAAAACCTTTATCGTGGTAATCCTAGAAAGCTATAGGGACTAGTCTTTCACGGCCATCGTATCATTTCCCTGCAATGAGAAATGGGACAATAATGGATGCAAATTATTTAGTTGGGGAGAACGGCATCCTCTAAAATGTTTGTTCTCTTGCTGTCGTTTCGATACCTATATTGTATCTAAGGACAGCAGTGGACACCATATGCACTGCTCATTTCTTTTTCCGTAATCCTGCTTATTTCATGGGGGCAAAGTTTAAAATACAAAATGGTTTCATACCTATTCTATCAAATTGAGGATAAAATAAACTTACACTTCATTCTGACCTCATATTGCGAAAAAAACAATTAGTTAAATCCCTCAGGATTCTGTGGAATATCTTGATTAATAACCAAAGTACCCATTTTCATCACCAAACCTCATACTTATATAGTTAATATACAGAGCACTATAGCAGAATGCCGTAAGATAGGATCAGTGGAACTCTCATGTCTTTAGATAAAGCTATCACGATGCCTTTGTAAAATCAGGGACTTGAAATCCCAAAGATGATTCCCGTTTTATTGAAATAAGGAATACCACATACATTTTTCATGGGTGGTTGATATTAGAATAATGAAGAAAATGAAAGAGCAATAGAATTTGGTGACATAGGTTACAAAGACTTTGTAAACAACACTAAAGTAAATTCTGGAAAACGAAACTTATTCAATATATCTTTTGTATATTATATATATTTATATATCTGTATATATATATATATATATATATATATATATATATATATATATATTTTTGGGCTCAAGCCATGTCGTCCTGATGGAAGTTCCTATAGGGTAGCTTCCTAGGGTATATTACAACTACGGCGATATTCCCAGAGAATTTACCTTAAGGTACCAGAATTCTAACTCCTGGAGCGAGTATCCCTCGTGAAAGGGATATCGCGACATATCAGAGGACGTATTCTAGACACGCCACATGGCAATCTACATCCTGGACAGAGATTTCGTCTCGTAGGAGGTGATTGGCGAGATACGAATTCGGGAAAGAAAAAGGGGAGCCGCTCCCAAGGCTTCCCTATCCTCCGATTCGTATGCGTGCCTGGCGCCAATCCTGGCGCCATCTGTATTCCTTTTTGCGTAGCTTAACAACTCGGTGTTTTTTCCTGTTTTTCTTGCAAATCTTGGATTTATTCTACTTTTCATGGCTTCTCCGTCTTCGTCGGCCTCTGATAAGTTGAGTATAGTGTCTTTTATGTATAAATGTAGGCTCTTGGTAAAATTTTGAGTGATTAATAGGATTAATCTTTGATACAAGAGCCGTAGCCTACCAGAGGCGTCTTGGACGCTGTCGCTCGCTAGGTATAAATTAGTTAGTCAGAGCGACATTCCTGGTTGTTTTGCTTTAATAAATTTTAGCTATTTAGCATTACATAGGATTTCCTTTCGTGCTTAGTATTATTTGGCGAAGTATTCGCCATTCTGGCCTACGCTAGGCCATGTAGCCTAGTCGTTTGGTCGTAGTACTTCATGCATGATTATGGTTTTTCCGAGTGTAATTAAAATTTTATTGAAGCTTTAGGCTATATTTTATACATTTTAGACTGTGTGGAATATTTCCAAGATAGTATACGAGTGAGTTTCAGTGATTTAGGTAATCGATTCTCTTGGTGCCTAGGCTAGTTGCTTTGGAGCCTTAGTATACTTTATCATACTCCCCGGTTGCTTTCTTTTCTTCGGAGAAGGTATGCAATCCCTTTCCCTCTGTTTAAGCCTTGGGCTTATCCCTAAGTGGTTTTTTCCGAATTTATTTTCGATAAAACTATACTAGGGTGTTACTGTACCTTCCTGTTCCTGTAGTATGGTTCAAGAGGGACAGAACAACAGTTTTTTAGTCTGAGTCTGTGTTATCTGGCTTGGGGCTGAGTCCCCCTCGCTGACCTAACACAGACAAAGGGAGCTTAGCTCCCTTAGGTCACTACCGAAGGTTTCTGTGGATATGATTCCTTCTTTTGTGATCTACCAGACTAGTCCTTGTTGCTGTTCTCGGGGGAGAATAAGTTCTTTCCTTGGGAGTAGCAACGCCTTCCTTGCTTTGGTGCTCTGGAAGCTGGCAAGTATTGCTGGCCTTCCCCCTTAGATCTCCCTTAGGCTAAGATAAGTTTCTTGGCTGCGGGTGATCTGTCACTAAAGCAAGGTTGGCAGGACCCTCTTGTCCCTTCCCCCTCTTTCTTCGTAATGGCCGAGCCATTACTGTACTGTACGTCGTTCTACATCTGGACCTAGTATAGGTTAGGATGTGGAATTGACTCAGCCCCTTGCCTGCCGGCAGAGCTGCTGGCCGGCAAGGGTCTTATGTTTTCGAGTGCTGCCCGGACCTCTCTTGGTCCCTCATCCATGCCTGCCTGTAGAGCCAGACGGCATTGGTCAGGAAGCCTGAATTAGTTTCTCCCCTTCCTTATATGCACTCTTTCGGTTGCCGGGCTTGAAGGTTGTGTACACTCTTATCCCGGCATCCATTCTATTTTTCTTCTAGTGCTGTACCTGACCCGGCTGCCGGCCTATGAGGCCGGCAGCCGGGCAGGTGTAGTCCTCTGGTTCTTTTGCTGCCGGCTGGCATCGGTCTTGTACCTTTGCCGGCCGGCTTATGTCAGCCATTGTCTGTCGGTCACCAGGAGTGTGGCCGGCAGCTGGGTACTACCTTGTGTAGTTGCTGGCCGGCAGCCATTGCCGGCCAACATTGGCTGTTACCGGCCGGCAGTTGCTGCCGACCGGCACAGGCATTTGAACCAGAGTGCTGCCGCCCTATAGCTGTTAAGTAGTATACTTTAAAGCTAGTTGTGGTGTGTGCCGGCCGGCAAAGGCAGGCCGGCACACATCCCCCTATACTGTACTAGTATTCTTCAGTATAACATATACAGTAAGAAGAAAACACTATTGTGTTTTCTTGCACATCCCTTTGCTGTTGCCCTCAGATAGGAAGCTGAGTTCTTTCCTGTCTATTATCCAGGATTTTAAAATCATTGCTTAGGTGTGAGCTCCACCTGTTTCCTCTGGAAACCTTGCATTGGTTACTCTAGAAGAGATAAACCATTTTGATTTTATTATCTGGAAGGCTGCAACAATGGGTTGTGAGGGAAACACAAGTGTGTGTCTTTCCTTTATGAATTGTTATGCTATACTATGCATATCCAGTGATACATAGTTCACTTGATACTCATGGAAATTTCTTCTCTTTACAGGAGGACCCTCCGAAGTGCGGAAATGTTTTCTGCAACGTCCGCAGCAAGAACCTCTGCGGACATGAGTGTTGTAGGAGACACGCAGCATGCGCTGTCTCCAAGGATGATCTCCAGTATTGGGACCCTCAGGTATGTACTGTATGCACTAACCTGATTACTGAGGCTTTTGATTCCCCTAGAACGGCGGAATCAAGGGATATAGCAAGGGAGAAGCTTCGTACTTGGGTAAGGGGCTTCAAGAAGAACACCTCTGGCCCTTATCTTCCAAGTGAGAAGATGAGGGCGTATCTTTTTCCCCAGGCATCAGCTGATGCAGTGATTCCCCAGCCTCAAGAGGAGATCCCTCAAGATCAAGTCCAGGTGGACGTGGAAGTCGCAATCGCGATGCAAGACATCCAGTTAGATGACAGGATGTCTGACCTGGACGAACGTTTGGAACAAGACCTCCTGGCAGAAGGTCAGGATGAAGTTCAAACCCCGGATGTCGTAGAGGATGAGGTCGACGAGGTGTCGGCTACTCCGGTTCAGATTCCGGAGCCTATCCCCTCAACATCGGCCGGTCTCCCAGTATAACTGGGACAGGCCCTCTCTTCGATTGTTGGAATGATCCAACAAATGCAGAAGGAGGATCAGGAGAAGGCGGCTGCTATGGAACTGCGTATGCAGTCCCTGGCAGAATCACGTGGGCCCCGGAAAAGGCTCAATGTGAAAGACCTTCCCTTATGCTCAGATGCTAACCCATGGAGGTATGCTGAGCACATGCCGATGACGACTGGAAAGATCGTCATCTCGGATAAGCTGGGTTCAGTTCCCCTAGAGGAGGTGGAATTCTGGCCCAGCAAGGCATCATATCCGGACTGCTATGTCCGGCTGAGAAAAGAACCAGCTTCAAGGGAGGAGACAGAGCCGAAGGAGGTCATAATTATGGACCACGCTAAGGCTCAAGCCCTACTTTCATCCTCGATGAAAGAGAGGGGCTTCTCTAACTCGAAGGTAGCTGCATTGAGCAAGAAGCTCCCTTCTTTTGTGTCCTCTCCTGCTAGAGCCTTCCCCTTTTTACAGAAAGGGTTTGCGGCTGTCCTAAAGGCAGTCGAGGCCGGCAAGCCTTGCCCCTCCCTGGAGGAGTGTAAACCCTTGTCGCTGGCCCTGCCTATGGACCACAAAGACTGGAAGGATGTCCATCTGACATTCTCAGTGGGAAAGTTGGAGGCTGATATTGCCGGACGGCAATTCGGCGAGGACCTCCCCAAGCTGTCCGACTCTCTTTTACGAAGAGAGTTCGAGACAAAAGAAAGACTGGCTGCCTCAATGTCTCATCAGACTACTCTTGAGACGATGGCAAGTGACCCCAAGGTCCATGAAATGTTCATGGTAGTGGCTAAGTCTCACCTAGCCACAGTGACGAAGGACCTTTATAGCTTCGTCAAGGCAAGGAGAGCTTGCAGGGAGTTCGTGTTCACCGGGGCTACGGTGAGACACGAGCCAAGGAAGTTAATCTCCTCCAACATTTGGGGAAAAGACCTTTTCCCTACCGATGTGGTCAAAGAAGTTGTTGATAAAGCCGCCGTGGAGAATAGAAACCTTCTCCAGAAGTGGGGCCTGGCTATCAAAAGAAAGTCTTCCCCGGATGAGGGTCCTCAACCAAAGAGGAAGAATATGAGGACTAGGCTACCGTCTCGGCCAGCCAAGCCTTTTAGACAGCAACAGCAACTGCAATTGCCATTGCCTCCAGTGCCCCAGATGGTGGCACAAACCCCGACCACTTTTCAGTGGGTACCCCAGGCTGTGCCAGGTCAGTCAACCACATTCACCCCAACGTTCGAAGGACAGTCTTCATCCTTTCGTGCAAAACCTAGAGGAGCAGCCAGAGGCTCGTCTAGGCGCCCCTCAAGGGGAAGGGGATTCAGAGGTGGTCGTGGTCAAGGAGGCAAGACCTCAGGACGGCAGTCCAAGTGAAACGATACCGGTAGGAGGGAGACTGATGAAATTTTGGGATCGCTGGACCTTCGATCCCTGGGCCCAAAGCCTACTCAAGAATGGACTGGGCTGGAGCTGGTACAGCACTCCACCCCCGTGCCTTCGGTTTTTCCAACACTCCACCCCCGTTCTGGAGGAGTAAGTTCAAGAACTGTTGGAGAAAAAGGTGATCCGAAAGGTGAAGTCCATCAAATTCCAAGGGAGGCTGTTTTGTGTTCCCAAGAAAGACTCGGAAAAGCTCAGAGTCATTCTGGACTTGTTGCCACTCAACAAGTTCATAGTGAATTGCAAATTCAAGATGCTAACACTGCAACACATAAGGACCTTACTGCCCAAGAAGGCATACTCAGTCTCTATAGACTTGTCAGACGCCTATTGGCACATTCCAATCAGCCATCGACTCTCCCCCTACCTAGGGTTCAGGTTACAACGGAGACTATACGCCTTCAGAGCCATGCCATTCGGGCTAAACATAGCCCCAAGGATTTTCACGAAGCTTGCGAGCGCAGCTCTCAAACAATTACGCCTAAAGGGAATTCAGGTAGTAGCCTACCTGGACGACTGGCTGGTGTGGGCAGCATCCGAGACCGAATGCTTGCAAGCTTCCAGTCAGGTGATCCAGTTCCTAGAGTACCTAGGCTTCAAGATCAACAGAAAAAAGTCTCGACTTTCTCCATCCCAAAAGTTCCATCGGCTGGGAATCCACTGGGACCTTTTGTCACACAGTTTCTCCATCCCGACGAAGAAAAGGAAGGAGATAGCGGGCTCTGTCAAGAGACTTCTAGATTCCGAAAGGATATCAAGACGCGAACAGGAGAGGGTACTAGGCTCTCTCCAGTTTGCTTCAGTGACAGACCCAGTGCTAAGAGCACAGCTAAAGGATGCAACCGGAGTTTGGAGAAGGTATGCATCAAACGCGCGAAGAGATCTGAGAAGACCAGTGCCGCCTCGGCTACGTACTCTTCTCAGGCCTTGGTCCCAAGCCAGACATCTAAAGAAGTCGGTTCTTCTTCAGCTACCTCCCCTGTCGATGACGATTCACTCAGACGCCTCAAAGGAGGGATGGGGAGGTCACTCTCATCGGAAAAAAGTCCAGGGGACTTGGTCCAAGCTATTCAGGACCTTTCATATAAACTTTCTAGAAGCTATGGCAGTGCTCCTTACCTTAAAGAAAGTCTCCCCGCGTCACTCGATCCACATAAGATTGGTGATGGACAGCGAGGTGGTTGTGAGATGCTTGAATCGACAAGGGTCGAGGTCACCACCTCTCAACCAGGTGATGTTAGCCATTTTCCGATTGGCGGAAAAGAAGAAGTGGTACCTGTCGGCAGTTCACCTTCAAGGAGTCCGCAATGTGACAGCGGACGCTCTATCCAGGTTCACACCGATAGAGTCGGAATGGTCCTTAGACGCAGGATCATTCTCCTTCATTCTGAATCAAGTCCCAGAACTGCAGATAGACCTCTTTGCGACGAAAAACAACAAGAAGTTGCCCCTGTACGTGTCCCCGTACGAGGACCCCTTAGCGGAAGCAGTGGACGCGATGTCCCTCGACTGGAACAGATGGTCCAGGATTTATCTGTTCCCTCCTCACAACCTTCTGTTGAGGGTCCTCAACAAACTGAGATCCTTCAAGGGGGTAGCGGCAATAGTGGCCCACAAGTGGCCGAACAGTATGTGGTTCCCCTTGGCGTTGGAACTACAGATGAAGTTTGTGCCGCTACCACATCCAGTTCTGACCCAGCGAGTCCAGAAGTTGACTGTCTGCGCTTCATTACAGAAAACCCGGACCCTGCAGCTCATGATTTTCTCGCCCTTGCGGTGAGAAAGCGTTTCGGGATTTCGAAAGCCAGCATAGACTTCCTAGAGGAATATAAGTGCAAATCGACTAGAAGGCAATATGAGTCATCTTGGAGAAAATGGGTGGCCTTTGTAAAGGCAAAGAATCCGCAGGAGATCTCAACAGACTTCTGCTTATCTTTCTTCATCCACCTCCATGGCCAAGGGTTGGCAGCTAACACGATTTCAGTGTGTAAATCTGCTTTGATGAGACCCATTTTATTTGCCTTCCAGATCGACCTAGGTAACGAGATCTTTAATAAAGTTCCGAAAGCCTGCGCTAGGCTCAGACCTTCAGCACCTCCAAAGCCCATCTCATGGTCTTTAGACAAAGTTTTTCATTTCGCCTCCCTGTTGAGCAATGAAGAATGTGCGTTAAAGGATTTGACGCAAAAAGTTATTTTCCTATTTGCACTCGCGTCCGGGGCCAGGGTTAGTGAGATCGTAGCCCTCTCGAGAGAGGCAGGTCGTGTTCAGTTCCTGGATGGGGGGGATCTGAACCTGTTTCCGGATCCTACGTTTCTCGCCAAGAATGAGTTACCCACCAACAGGTGGGGTCCCTGGAGAATCTGCCCTCTGAAAGAAGATGCATCTCTATGTCCAGTAGAATGCCTAAAGGTCTATCTTCGTAGAACTTCAGACTTCAAGGGTGGTCAACTATTCAGGGGAGAAACATCAGGCTCAAATTTATCTCTGAATCAACTCAGAGCGAAAATCACATATTTTATTCGCAGAGCGGATCCTGACAGTACACCCGCAGGTCACGATCCGAGGAAAGTTGCCTCATCCCTAAATTTCTTTAATTGTATGGATTTTGAACATCTCCGTTCATACACGGGCTGGAAGTCTTCCAGGGTGTTCTTTCGCCACTATGCGAAGCAAGTAGAGGAACTTGAGAGATCTGTGGTAGCAGTGGGTCGTGTAGTTAACCCTACTGTTTAACTCTGCGAGGAACAGTGGTCTTAATTGGGACGATTAAGTCCAGGGTGAGTGTGTAGGTACATACTGTACTACAAACTAAATGAGGGCACCAAGTGCCTACATAGACTGTTCCTTCTTTCAAAGGTGAACCTAGCATAAGTACAGACATGTGTGCCGAGCGTTTCTAACGCTAATGTGATTGATTTGTAATACAGACTTTTATGACTTGATACCTCGGTATCTTATTAAAGTGGCGTTTAATGGTTTTTCTTTCAGATAAACAAGTTCTGTTTACTATCATACTTATGCTTAAAGTTTTGGGTTATCCTCTTTTATATATATATATATATATATATATATATTTGTTGTTAACCTGTCTGTTTATTGTCTGTCAATAAACTTATTTTTGAGAACCTTGCGTCTCTTTCACCTGTGTCAATTTATTGGTATAATTGAGCATTTAATTCTATGTATCTTATCTGGGATAATTCTGATAGAATTGTTCTGTTATGCAAGCTATGTTGCATTGGTTTATGTAGTCCCCTAATGGGAGGACTCCGTCCCATAAAGGGACGAGGGCGGTTTTATTAGTTTCTTCCTATGCGGATATAAACCTTTGTCCAATACAAGTATTGTGCGGATTACTGGTCAATATATATTGACGCAGTGGTTCTATACAAACTATGCTTTACTTAATATAGGGCGAGACCACTATATTAGCTTGCCTGGTATTCATACATAGGTATATGTACTCTTCGAGACTTTTCCAGAGTCTAGTAGGACTCTTCCCTGTAGGGGGCAGGAAGCTCTAACATAGTTTATAGTTAGTTGAAAAGATGTATAACGGTAACATCTTAGGTCTCTAGGTCTAGTCGACCGGGAAAAAATTACCTCCGGGGAGTACGGCACGTTCTGAGAATCCACAGATACAGTAATGCTCTGGTACACTTCCATCAGGACGACATGGCTTGAGCCCAAAAAATGGATTTTGAGCGAAGCGAAAAATCTATTTTTGGGTGAGATGGCCATGTCGTCCTGATGGACCCGCCCTTGCCTTTCTAAGAAAGGGCTGTAGGACCCCTCCCTACATACAGTATCTGTAGCACCTCGTGTACGCTACAAGGAATACAGATGGCGCCAGGATTGGCGCCAGGCACGCATACGAATCGGAGGATAGGGAAGCCTTGGGAGCGGCTCCCCTTTTTCTTTCCCGAATTCGTATCTCGCCAATCACCTCCTACGAGACGAAATCTCTGTCCAGGATGTAGATTGCCATGTGGCGTGTCTAGAATACGTCCTCTGATATGTCGCGATATCCCTTTCACGAGGGATACTCGCTCCAGGAGTTAGAATTCTGGTACCTTAAGGTAAATTCTCTGGGAATATCGCCGTAGTTGTAATATACCCTAGGAAGCTACCCTATAGGAACTTCCATCAGGACGACATGGCCATCTCACCCAAAAATAGATTTTTCGCTTCGCTCAAAATCCGTTATATATATAAATATATATATATATAAATATAACCTCTGCAGAACACAGGAATCAGACGCCCCTCCACTTCCGTCTGTTTATTGTCTTCCTAGACCAGTACACACCCGCAAACTTTCCTAGTTCGTCAATCCATCGTCTTCTCTCCCTTACCTTGCTTCTTTTGCAATCACTAGGGACTCATTCTATTATTCTTAATGTCCACATATTATCTGTCATTTTCAATATACGTCTTGCCCACGGCCATTTCATTTATTTACATGTTGTTAGAGTATCCTCTACTTTAGTTTGCTGCCGTATCCAGGTTGCTCTTTTTTTTCTCTCTCTTAATGTTATTCCCATCATTATTATTTCCATAGACCTCTGAGTTGTAACTCGCTATGTTCTAAGGTGTTTGTAAGGTTCTACGTTTTTTATGCATATGTTAAAACTGGTACGAGTAGGACCATCTCATTAAATACTTTTCTTATTAAAGTGGAATTTTAATTTTCATAATCTCATTTTGTTTCCCAAAATGAGAAAGGAAATTCTAATCCTTCTTTTGATTTTGGTCTCTTGTCCTGGGGAAACCTTTATTTCCTGTCCTAAGTACGCAAATGCATTAACACTCTATAAAGGCTCATTCATAACTCTTATTTATTGTCTCTGCATTTTCATTGAACATTATCCTAGTTTTAATCATATTCATTTCTGCTTTCTCTATTCAAATCTTTTATCATCTTTTGTAATTCCTCTGAGTCACTAAACACTATTATGTCATCTGCAAATCTTAAGTTGTTAAGGTATTCCCCATTAATGTTAATTCCTATATTGTCCCAAATTAGATTTTTAAAAACTTCTTCTAGGTATACTGTGAACAATTTGAGAGAGATGGGGTCTCCTTGTCTAATTAATTTCTTAATCGATATTTTCTCACTATCTCTTTGTAGTTATAGGATTGCTATACTTTCTGTATAGATATCTCCAAGTGTTTTAACATAAGATTTATCTATTCCTTCTCTTTGAATGGCTTTCATTACTGTTAAGGTTTTGTCAGAATCAAAAGCTTTCTCAAAGTCTATAAGCTGGTTAATAACATGGATACGGTCAATTGTTGAATAACCATTTCTAAAACCTTCCTGCACTCTTGGTTGATTAAAATCTAAGCCTTTCTATACCCTTACTACGATCTTCGTAAATATTTTATATATATCGGAGTAAAATTATTGGGGCAGGTAATTTATCAGACCTTCAGTCTCTCCCCTTTTGTGGATTAGATTAATGATAAAATTTCATCATTACACACACACACACACACTTAAATATATATATATATATATATATATATATATATATATATATATATATATATATATATATATATATATGTATATATATGTATATTTATATACACACACATATATATATATATATATATATATATATATATATATATATATACGTGGGCGTGAGTGTGTACAGTCTTACCTTAACGTGGTGAAAGGGTTTGCGTATCGCCCTGATCAACAAAGCTGTACTTGCTGTGAGCGATTAGACGAAAATCTCCCACCGTCACCAATCCGCCAGCATAGTAATGAAAACTGGCCAAGCCCCTGATATGAACTGACATGTCTGAGGCTACTGTCCCGCAGTGGACTAGAAATTGCTGCATTTATTGTAATTAAGTAAGCTGTATCGTTTCATCATTCTGGTTTTCTATGGCCTAATCTTTGACCTCCCCCCCCCTTTATCAAATAGATTTACTTGGTAAATATTTTACAGTTCACTTATTAGTCTCCTTTACATGTTCCTCCACAGATTCCATATGATAAATATTCAACAGTTTTGGCAGATTCATAATAATGTAGATAGAAATGTGTAATACAAGTAGGGCATATTATCACATGCTTATTAAGCAGATGAAGCAAACGTGATAACCATGTAAGACACTCGATTTACTCTAAGAGGTTGCAGTGGCCTGATTGGTAACGTCTCTGCCTGGTGTTTGCCAGTCGGGGATTCGAGTCCCGCTCAGACTCGTTAGTGCCATTAGTGTCTGCAACCTTACCCTTCTTGTGAGCTAAGGTTGGGGGGTTTGGGGAGCCTATAGGTCTATCTGCTGAGTCATCAACAGCCACTGTCTGGCCCTCCCTGGTCCTAGCTTGGGTGGAGAGGAGGCTTGGGCGCTGATCATATAATATATGGTCAGTCTCTAGGGCATTATCCTGATTGCTAGGGCAATGTCACTGTCCCTTGCCTCTGCCATTCATGAGCCACCTTTAAACCTTTAAAGTTGTTTAGTTAAACTTGGGGGATAGTGACTCAGCCTCGAAGCTACTCCTAAACTTACAAGAAGTTACAAGAAATGGTGGAGGAAGGTAAGGCGCCATATGGTATGATGGTGAACACCGTTAAAAGAAGGGTGGGGAAGTATGCCGGGGCAAGGAAAGGTGGAAAGAAAGACGTTGCAAGACAGGACAATCATATAGAACGACTTGGGAGGACCGTTACAAGGCAAGCTAGCGGAACGACCGTTTCATGAAAAAGATGGGAGAGTGGCACAACCATCTGGTAATACTTGAATTCTATCACATGGCTTTCACAGACCTTTTCCGTAGCAACTACGTTGTCAATTTCCAAAACTGTTAGGGGATGATGCTTGATATATGTGAATTCTCACATGAAGCGTCACCTGCAGGATTTCGTAAGTATGCAACCGGTGCCAAATACACATCACAAAAGGGACCTTATTCTCCATATGCTCAAAGGACACACAGCGAGGATATAGTCTCTTACGATGGTTATATTGCAACACACTTCCGTGAATATATTTCATGTTGACATTCAGATTGTGGGGAGAGAGAGAGAGAGATAGGATGCTGTACTTCAAATAGGCGTCAAATGGTTATACTATCCTACTCTGTGGTGATTTCGTTATGCATATTCAACCCATTAGCCATATAACGCATATTCTGGTCGGAAGAATCCTCTTTAGATTTATTCATAAATAATGGTGAAAAGTCTCAATGAGACTTTCATTCATTCTCGCTAAAATATACATGTCATGGGAGCATTTAAAGTTATTTTCTTAACTTTAAAATAAATGTACTAAAACTTAAATGCAATGTTTTCAAGAATAAATAGTGGTCCCTTTGAGATAAAGATATAACAATATTTTACGTATCATACGTAAGAGAGTTATGGGGTCTTTTGTCTGGCCAGACAGTAGTACATTGGATCCTTCTCTCTGGTTACGGTTAATTTTCCTTTTGCCTACACACACACATACACACACCGAGTAGTCTGGCCTATTCTTTACATATTCTCCTCTGTCAGCATACACCTGACAACACTGAGATTACCAAACAATTCTTCTTACTGCACTGTAATGGTTCAGTGGCCACCTTCCTCTTTGTAAGGGTAAAAGAGACTCTTTAGCTATGGTAAGAAGCTCTTCTGGGAAAAGGACACTCCGAAATCAAACCATTGTTCTCTAATCTTGGGTAGCGCCATAGCATCTGTACCATGGTCTTTCACGGTCTTTGGTTAGAGTTCCCTTCTTGAGGGTACACTCGGGCACACTATTCTATCTTATTTCTCTTCCCCTTGTTTTGTTATATATAGGAGATTTTTATTTTAATGTTGTTGCTCTTCTTAAAATATTTTATTTTTCTTTGTTTCCTTTCCTCACTGAGGTATTTTCCCTGTTGGAGTCCCTGGGCTTAAAGTATCCTGCTTTTCCAACTAAGGTTGTAGCTTAACAAACAATAATAATAATAATAATAATAATAATAATAATAATAATAATAATACACAAAATAATAGCAATGAAGGCTTATTTTCAAAATAGCAATGCTTCAAGTTTTAAAACCTTTCTTAACAATTATCTGTGACCGTATATACATCCTAAAAATGAAAACCTTCAAGATGCCTAAGCATTCCTACTTAAAATAAACAAAAAATCATCTAACTACGTCGCTTGGTTTAGCACAATTCTAAAACGATACAAAATTAAATAAAAATGCTTTAGAATTGTGAATTCTGTCACAAAGAAAAAGTTATGCTGATATGTATGAAAGATAAGGGCGATATC
>NC_090768.1:26357329-26359829 GCF_036898095.1 Palaemon carinicauda | reverse complement strand
AATTAAGTAGCAGCAAAAAATGGAGTATTATCAATCTTATAGCTGAACCTGCTGTATACTTCAATGTTGATTATTATAAAATAATTTTCTATAATGATCGTCAATCTATTTCAGGCAAACAAATTAATAACCATTGATATACAAGTAATATGACTTAATGTACTTGAATATCAATGGGACAAAAGATACATCAGGAATACAGTACAATGCAGCTTCTGTTTTTATCATTTAAAGGTGCAGAACATACATCATCTGCGTTAACTGGATGTTTCATTTACTAATCTTACTTATCCTAAAGCTTACTGAACATAAGGACTTATTAAAAACACGTTTCTTTCCCGTCTTGTACCCGTGGATGTATCAAGATAACGGGAAGCTTCATCTGTTTTGCAGAATATAATCTCTACATCAGTATACTCGAGAAGTGGCTAAAAATTATGATGACATAGATAAATATGATACTTAATGAGAAAATGTAATTTACCAATGACAACTCTTGAAAGACGCATTGATAGAAGAATCTCAAGAATATAATCCAGGTAAAAAAAAGAGAATTTGTTCTGGATAAGGCAAGATCATCAACTCTACTGTACGGTTATAGTCGCACAACTTTGTTCAAGTTCCAGATATGGAGAGTGAAATTCTGTTTTCGTGTTCAGTGTTACTAATGCACTTTCATGTTTATCCCTTCAAATATCGAGTTAATATTAATCAAAAGGAAAAATCCATTTAATACTGCACAATTTTCCAAAGAGAAAATAACAGCTAGATATGTGTTTGATTAAGTTCCCCTTAAATATAAAAATATTAGACAAAATATGAAATAGGAGAAATGAGCCGGTTATTTCGTATCAGTTGTAAATTAATTAAAAAAGGCGTCTGTAATGCATAACTGACAACTTCAAATTAACCACCAAATTAAATCTACTTCAAAGTGAAAAATATGACATCTTTAATATTTCAGCCCTAAAACTGATTGAATTACGTAAGAATTTCTGAAATGAATAAGGCTTATTTCATAAGTATGTAAGTAGCCACACATTTTATTAAGTAGCTAAAAAAACTGATGATAATCAAGTGACTGAAGACACACACACACACATATACATACATACATACATACATATATATATATATATATATATATATATATATATATATATATATATATATATATATATATATTATATATATGTGATGAATTTTACATATATAGACGTGCTTTTCATATTCAAATAAGCCATATATTGTAATACCTTAATGTCTAGACCAGGGTTCAGTTCCCCGGCCGGCCAGAAACTATTGTCGTTGGATTGCTTCCCCTTTGGGTATCTGATCTCGAGGTATAAGAGAATATCCAGACATTAAGGTGTTAAAATATATGGCTTATTTGAATAAATAAATAAATAAATGTATATATATATATATATATATATATATATATATATATATACATATATATATATATATATATATATATATATATATATATATATATATATGTGTGTGTGTGTGTGTGTGTATATACATATATATTTATTTATATATGTATATATATATAATTTACATATGTGTATATATATATATATATGTATATATATATATATATATATATATATATATATATATATATATATATATATATATACATATATATATATATATATATATATATATATATATATATATATATATATATATAAAATCATCATCATCAGCCGCTACTATGCAAAACAAAGGCATCAGACATACGTTTCCACTAGAGTCTGTTTATGGACTTTCTGTGGCAGTCCACACCTGCAAACCTCCTTGGTTCGTCAATCCATCGTCTTTTCTTCCTTTCCCTGCTTCTTTTATATTTTCTAGGGACCCATTCTGTTATTCTTAATGTCCATCTATTGTCTGTCATTTTCATTATATGTCCTGCCCACGTCCATTTCTTTTTCTTACATGTTAGAATATCATCTACTTTAGTTTGCTCTCGAATACATGTTACCATTTTTCTGTCTCTTAGTGTTATTCCCATCATTATCATTTTCATAGCTCTTTGAGTAGTAACTAACTTACGTTCTAAGGCTTTAGTAAGGCTCCAAGTTTCTGATGCATAAGTTAATACTGGTAGGATCATCTCATTAGATACATTTATTTTTTGAGAAAATGCCATTTGACTTTTCATAATCTCATCTTGTTTACCAAATTCTCTCCATCCCATACTTATCCTACTTTTAATTTCGGTCTCGTGTTCTGGGGAAACAGTTACTGTCTGTCATATGTACGTGTATTCATTAACAATCTCCAAGAGGCTCGTCCATAACTCTTATTTGTTGTTTCTCTGACTTTTCATTATCTTAGTTTTACTCATATTCATTTCTTCTTCCTCTATTCATATCTTCTATCATCTTTTGCAATTCCTGCCATGATTCACTAAACACAACTATGTCATCTGAAAATCTTAACTTGTTAAGGTATTCCCCATTAATATTAATTCTTACATTTTCCA
>NC_090768.1:26337329-26347329 GCF_036898095.1 Palaemon carinicauda | reverse complement strand
TGGCCGGAATGTTACCTTTTGCTTGACCTTGACTTTTGACTCGACCTTGACATTTAATCTTATCATGTATTAATTGGCTTGGATTTTTATACACTCAAATATGAACCAAGTTTGAAGTCTCTGAGACAACGATGTCCAAACTTATGGCAGTTTACGTGAATTGGACATTTTGCCTGACCGTTACCTTGACCTTCCAAAATGTAATGATTTCCAGCTTTTTACATAACAGTTAATCCCTGCAAGTTTCATTACACTACGTGACCAGGAAGCTGTTCATAAAAAAAAACACACAAATAAACACACAAATAGAGGAGAAAACCTAACCACCTTCCAACTTCGATGACGGAGGTAAAAAGGAAATGAACTTATATTTTATGCAGTCCGATCTGGATCATATGCCGCATTTTTTTTTTCTTTTTGTCCATTGGCCTTACCCCGCGGGACTTGGAGATTCCACCTCGTTTTCCTTGATGTTAGCCCTATCCGTGTCCTTCGGGATAGGATCAATCATGGATCTTCAAATATCTAGGGCAGCCCAGAATTATACCACGAAAGGGAGATTGGGCGTCTTTGTGTCTATTTGGCCATCTCTCGTTATAGCACTATTCGAGGTGTTTATTAAACAAAAACAAAAATACCCATAGAGCCTTCCTATATAATACTACCATGAAATCCTATGCAAACTTCATTTCTCCCCAACGTTTCTTCCCTTAGGGGAAGGTGACTAATGTGTTACCAGTCTTATTTTGGTAACCCATGCTAGCAACCTCCTCGTTAGTGATAAGTAGTCATCGATCTGAGTATTTAAAAGAATTACTTATGGGTAACAAGTAAATAAGTTGATCGTCTCTCACATCACAGCATCTTCCTTAGCTACTGGAAAGTGGCATCCCTTACATTCCCTTGGAATCGAGTCCATACATTCCCTTCCTATCCAGTCAACAGATGCCAACAGGTGAAGAACTCTACGAGGTCTTCAGAGCACCTGATCCTCTTGACCCGAATCATAGGGACGATTACAGTCATCATTATTATCTCTCTCTCTCTCTCTCTCTCTCTCTCTCTCTCTCTCTCTCTCTCTCTCTCTCTTCAATCAAAGCGGATTTGTCTTCCCCTAACGACCTATATGAGGAGTTTCTGACTTGGAAGTAAAATGAGATTTTATTTATGGTTTTTATGAAAGAATAACAAGAACTTGAAATAATAATTAATGATTAAAGAATATGTTGATTAAAATTAATAAAAAGATAGATGATCAGAGGTAAGACGATACGACATATGATAAATGTAAGGACTTGTAAATAAAATTGAAGACATTCACGAAGACGAGAGGAAAAGATTTCAGTGATATAATATAGTAAGAAAAAATTATTACCAAAGAAAGAGATTTATTTAATTATTAAATCAAAGAATTAACGGACGAATGAGACCAATAGTAAGGACTATATTTAAATGCTGAATTAAAATTATCACTAAATATTTTCCACAAGTAATACCAAATAAATTGAGCTTTGCAATCTAAACTGATAAAAATTATTTCATGAAATGTATGAATGAGCCGTAAAATATCTTTTTTTTTGGCTTTAAATTTAATTAAATTATGATACACAAAACTTCCCAACGATAAAATGAAGACTCTCAAACTTTCAACCCTCGATACCAAATTGAAGCATTAAGGAGAAAGAAACGTCAGTTTTAAAGATGTCTGCTCATATGGAGGAAAAGAGAAATACCGAGAGGCCACGAAAATCATGAAAATATTCGAGCCTTTAGACTCAATGGTTCTAAAATTCAGGGGTGTCTCCAGTTGGATAATGCACAACAGAAAGGTTCTGGGAGAGAGAGAGAGAGAGAGAGAGAGAGAGAGAGAGAGAGAGAGAGAGAGAGAGAGAGAGAGAGAGAGAGAGAGCAGATATTTTGTTGCCACCATGAGGGGCTCGCCATTATATGAAAAGAAAAACGAAAACCATTTATTTTACTTAAAAAGTAAAATGTGATCTCTTAACAATCCAACATTACACGAATTAACAATATAAAAATGGAAATAATGCGACAAGCAATAACTACAAAATCCAATTATAATACATAAAAATTTCATCTTAATTCTTTACGCAATTCAATATAAATAAACAATTAAATATCTCGATCACTTTTTTGGGAAGCATTTACATAAACACTGCATTTCCCAAATCCTTCCAATTCCTTAAGTTTAGAGGGAGGAGTGAATAATAAGCAGTGAATAAATATATAAATATCCAAAGAGGGTAATGATGACCTGGTGAGAACACGATGTTGACGGAAAAACAAGAACACTGCAACGCCAACCAAAGGAATCGACGACTGCCATTCATGGACATGAAGAGGATTACACTTGGAAAAACAAATCTATCATACGCATTCTTCTCGACCTACATTTTTCACATAATACGAGGAATTTCTCCAAAGAGGAACAAGATGTATTGAAAACTAGAAAGGTTATAATTTTTCTTTATTTCAAGTTTGTTCAATAAATAAAAAAAAATCGTCCGAAACTATAAATATTCTGCCCCACTGACTTTAAAGTTTAGGAGGCACAGAAAATTCTTTATTAGATACGTGAAAAAATGTAAGAGCAATGCAGCAGAACTACTTGCCATAATAAACACAAAAAAATGACAGAATGGCTTCTTACTAGACTACTCAACCACTTCGAGGACCAATTATTCAGGTTTGTACAACCGTTAGTTCTTTAGATCTAAATTCTTGTCTTTTGGACATTTTATCTTTGCTGTACAATTTCGAAAAATGCAATAATACAATGGAAAGCAAACCCTCACCCAATCCTGTTCATTATCTTTCAACGACTACCAAATGATTACGTGTTTTACAGTACTGAAGTGCCTACCGTATTGACGAAGTGAGACAAAGACGATGAATAACACTAAACATTTTATCAAGTTTCCATGATAAGACAGCAATGAATAATCAAAATAACTGAGAATAAAATACTTTGGTATTAATGTTTAGTAGCAAGAAGCAAAGAGGTCACTCTACGAATTATTAGTAAACTATCTATTATATATATATATATATATATATATATATATATATATATATATATATAAATATATATATATATATATATATATATATATATAAATATATATATATATATATATATATATATATATAAATATATATATATATATATATATATATATATATATATATATATATATATTACGTATGTATGTATATATACATATAGATAGGGATATATCCATATATATTAAAAGTATGTACGTATATTTACATACAGATACACACACACACACACATATATATATATATATATATATATATATATATATATATATATATATATATACACATACATATATACATATATATATGTATATATATATATATATATATATATATATATATATATATATATATATATATACGTATGTATGTATATATACATATAAATACAGATATATAATAATAAATATTATAAGTATGTACGTATATTTACATAATATAGATACACATTCAGGGAAAGAACACAACGTTAGTAACTTCCTCCAAGCTGCTCCATTAAACTATAACACGTGTATATTCTAAACCCAGTGAATATATACATAAACACAAACACAAACATATATATACATGTATATATTTGCTTGACCACACAGTACAACCCGGCCAAAGATGCCCTAGGATATGCCAATGATATACAGTACCTCAAGGAAAAAAAGTGAGGCTTGTAGATCCCTTGGCGGTAGGGAAATGTCTCCTTATCAGCAGATGGGTTTCCTCTCCTGAGGCCAGTGACAATCATAATTCCCTTCCCATAGAATGTAGGGAAAATAAATAAGTCTATCCTCGCTGCTTTTCGTGGCAGGGAGAAAAAACTAGGTCTTGGGATTTGTAAGTTCTATGAATGTGATGCAAAAGAGAAGAAGTATGTGATATCTGATTTGTTAAAGGACAAACAAACTGAAAGGCGTAACTCTTCGTAAAAGGATAGGGAGTTCACGAATAGAAAGGGCATAGAGTGTTCGTATCAGGAAGACTCTGGGGAGGGGGTGAAAGAATACAAATGGGCTAGTTCAAGGAGTGTGGGGGTAAGATGAGTATAGCAGGAGTAAAATTTGTGATGCTAAGTGTCTATGGTCGAGAAGTAGAAAGAGTATAAAGATTCTACTTTTGGAGTTTGAATTAGTGCTCTGGAGTGTTTGGAAAACGTGAAAGGGTGGGTTGCACGAACGAATTTGAATGCATATGCATATAACAGAAGAAGAGATGTTGGTATGTATTTTGTTTCTTGACTAAATAAAAATACAGTCTTCTAGAAATGTAGTTGAAAAGTCTTGATTCTGGGTAATACACGAATTGTGAAGAATATGAAATAATTATTCTTGGCGGATAGAGAATAGTGAAAAAAACGATTTTTGAACTGTCTTAACAATATGCAGATGAATAAACAAGTTAATGAATGTACATGCTGAAAGTATATTTGATTATCATTTGATACAAGTAAATGACAAGGTAGCTATAAGTTTGTGACAAAAGTGTGAAAATGTCGGTGTAAATGTAATTAAAAAAAAAAAAAAAGTGGGTCTGGGAAGAAGAAAGTACGAAGAGCCTTCATGGGAAAAATAAATGAACATAGGGTTATGGTTATCGAAACAACGGGTGAAATGTCAGATGGGGAGTGATTTGGAATAGGCTTGTCGGAAGAGGGAATAAAAACGCTGAGTGGTGGAATAGATAAATACTGTATAGGTTTAGTGAATGAAAAAAAGAAATATGATTTACGAGACTGTGGCATGATGAAAAAGAAGAGTAGGGGCAGGTACCGAAGAGGGTTGATTGGGGTGTCAAGGATAAAAGGAGAGAAAAAGTTGCCAAGTATGTAAAACAGAGAACGTGAAGAGAAACTTTAAATAGAATAGAATAATGTTTTACATAATGCAAATGACATGATAGGCGACGGAACAAATACAAAAGAGTTGTTGAATGTAGTCAAGACTGGGTTGAAAATGTTATAGGTGTACAGGAGTTCGGTACCAGTCTGTCTAGTCTTCTGTGTAAATGTAAGGAAATTATATTATGGTTTTACTGCACAGACATTCTATCAGATCGACCATATATATACATACGATTAGCCTCCTAGTCATTCCCCACCTATGTTAGGACCAGAGAGGGCCTAGCAAAGGATGATGATGACTTAAACAATACAGTCCATAGCTCACACAGATTGCGAGATAGGGACGTTTTGAACGAACTAACACAGCACTAATGTTGAGTAAAAATAGAATATGTACATAAGCCTATGCACACGTACACAAACACAAACACAAACACACACACACACACACACATACATATATATATATATATATATATATATATATATATATATATATATATATATATATATATGTATATGTTTGTGTGTAGCTACCCTTAATAGTAGTTAAATCATATTTGATAAAATCCAATACCCATGATAGCTCTAAGAAATTACAAAAGGGCTCACGAACAGTACATCAACCCCGAGGTCATCGACCCTCCGTATTCATTCATCTTGAATATTACCTACCTACCATATTTTGCATGAATAATGCTGTATATATAACCACGACAGAGAGAGAGAGAGAGAGAGAGAGAGAGAGAGAGAGAGAGAGAGAGAGAGAGAGAGAGAGAGAGAGAGAGAGAGTCTAAGATGGAAGACAGTCTTATGCCGAGACAATACTTAACATAATTTAGAAAAGGGATTGTCAGGTAAGCGAACGAAAGTGGCAGGTGGGGAAAACCAAGCAGAGAAAAGTCAAATTAGGATTTGACGAGCTAAGTCTTCGATTTCTTCCTGTACTAAAACAAACTCATGTGGATTAGCTCTTACTCTAGAAAGTTGCTAAGCAAAACTATTTGTTTCAAAGGGATTTACTCTATATATTCAAGATACTCATTTCTGGCGAAGGTTTATATGATTACACAAATGCAAATAAACTGCGGATTACACACACTCATTTATATATATATATATATATATATATATATATATATATATATATATATATATATATATATATATATATACATATATATATATACATATATATATTTATAAATATAAATATATATTTATATATACATATATGCATAAATATACATACATACATATACCAAAGGCACTTCCCCCAATTTTGGGGGGTAGCCGACAACAACAAGAAACAAAACAAAAAAGGGGACCTCTACTCTCTACGTTCCTCCAGCCTAACCAGGAACTCAGCCGAGTTCAGCTGGTACTGCTAGGGTGCCACAGCCCAACCTCCCACATTTCCACCACAGATGAAGCTTCATACTGCTGAGTCCCCTACTGCTGCTACCTCCGCGGTCATTTAAGGCACCGGAGGAAGCAGCAGGGCCTACCGGAACTGCGTCACAATCGCTCGCCATTCATTCCTATTTCTAGCACGCTCTCTTGCCTCTCTCACATCTATCCTCTTATCACCCAGAGCTTTCTTCACACCATCCATCCACCCAAACCTTGGCCTTCCTCTTGTACTTCTCCCATCAACTCTTGCATTCATCACCTTCTTTAGCAGACAGCCATTTTCCATTCTCTCAACATGGCCAAACCACCTCAACACATTCATATCCACTCTAGCTGCTAACTCATTTCTTACACCCGTTCTCACCCTCACCACTTCGTTCCTAACCCTATCTACTCGAGATACACCAGCCATACTCCTCAGACACTTCATCTCAAACACATTCAATTTCTGTCTCTCCGTCACTTTCATTCCCCACAACTCCGATCCATACATCACAGTTGGTACAATCACTTTCTCATATAGAACTCTCTTTACATTCATGCCCAACCCTCTATTTTTTACTACTCCCTTAACTGCCCCCAACACTTTGCAACCTTCATTCACTCTCTGACGTACATCTGCTTCCACTCCACCATTTGCTGCAACAACAGACCCCAAGTACTTAAACTGATCCACCTCCTCAAGTAACTCTCCATTCAACATGACATTCAACCTTGCACCACCTTCCCTTCTCGTACATCTCATAACCTTACTCTTACCCACATTAACTCTCAACTTCCTTCTCTCACACACCCTTCCAAATTCTGTCACTAGTCGGTCAAGCTTCTCTTCTGTGTCTGCTACCAGTGCAGTATCATCCGCAAACAACAACTGATTTACCTCCCATTCATGATCATTCTCGCCTACCAGTTTTAATCCTCGTCCAAGCACTCGAGCATTCACCTCTCTCACCACTCCATCAACATACAAGTTAAACAACCACGGCGACATCACACATCCCTGTCTCAGCCCCACTCTCACCGGAAACCAATCGCTCACTTTATTTCCTATTCTAACACATGCTTTACTACCTTTGTAGAAACTTTTCACTGCTTGCAACAACCTTCCACCAACTCCATATAACCTCATCACATTCCACATTGCTTCCCTATCAACTCTATCATATGCTTTCTCCAGATCCATAAACGCAACATACACCTCCTTACCTTTTGCTAAATATTTCTCGCATATCTGCCTAACTGTAAAAATCTGATTCATACAACCCCTACCTCTTCTAAAACCACCCTGTACTTCCAAGATTGCATTCTCTGTTTTATCCTTAATCCTATTAATCAGTACTCTACCATACACTTTTCCAACTACACTCAACAAACTAATACCTCTTGAATTACAACACTCATGCACATCTCCCTTACCCTTATATAGTGGTACAATACATGCACAGACCCAATCTACTGGTACCATTGACAACACAAAACACACATTAAACAATCTCACCAACCATTCAAGTACAGTCACACCCCCTTCCTTCAACATCTCAGCTTTCACACCATCCATACCAGATGCTTTTCCTACTCTCGTTTCATCTAGTGCTCTCCTCACTTCCTCTATTGTAATCTCTCTCTCATTCTCATCTCCCATCACTGGCACCTCAACACCTGGAACAGCAATTATATCTGCCTCCCTATCATCCTCAACATTCAGCAAACTTTCAAAATATTCCGCCCACCTTTTCCTTGCCTCCTCTCCTTTTAACAACCTTCCATTTCCATCTTTCACTGTCTCTTCAATTCTTGCGCCGGCCTTCCTTACTCTCTTCACTTCTTTCCAAAACTTCTTCTTATTCTCTTCATATGACTGACCCAGTCCCTGACCCCACCTCAGGTCAGCTGCCCTCTTTGCCTCACGTACCTTGCGCTTTACTTCCACCTTTTGCTCTCTATATTTTTCATACTTCTCTATACTATTACTCTGCAGCCATTCTTCAAAAGCCCTCTTTTTCTCTTCCACTTTTACCTTCACTCCTTCATTCCACCATTCACTGCCCTTTCTCATGCTGCCTCCAACAACCTTCTTGCCACATACATCACTTGCAATCCCAACAAAATTTTCTTTTGCTAACTTCCACTCCTCCTCTAAATTACCAGTTTCTCTTACTCTCACCTCGTCATATGCCATTTTCAACCTTTCCTGATATTTACTTTTTACCCCCGGTTTTATTAGCTCTTCAACCCTCACTAGCTCCCTTTTACATCCACCTACTCTATTCCCCCACTCTTTTGCTACAACCAATTTTCCTTCCACCAAAAAATGATCAGACATGCCGTTAGCCATACCCCTAAACACGTGCACGTCTTTCAATCTTCCAAACATTCTTTTAGTTATCAACACATAATCCATTAATGCCCTTTCTACTACTCTTCCATTTGCCACTCTCACCCATGTATACTTATTTTTATCTTTCTTTTTAAAAAAGCTAGCACTTATTACCATCTCTTGTTCAACACACATATCTACCAGTCTCTCACCACTCTCATTTTCACCTGGTACGCCATACTTTCCAATGACACCTTCTACCTCTCCAGCGCCCACTCTAGCATTTAAGTCACCCATAACAACTACATAATTCCTTCTACCCAGTCCTTCTACACACCTAGTTAATTCACTCCAGAACTCATTCCGCTCTTCTTCACTTTTCTCACTACCTGGCCCATACGCACTGACAAACGCCCAACATTCCCTACCCAACCTAACCCTTACCCACATTAACCTAGATGATATCTCCTTCCATTCCACTACTTTACCTGTCATCCATTCACTCAGCAATAAAGCCACACCCTCTCTCGCTCTTCCCCTTTCAATCCCAGACACTCTACCAGACATTTCACCAAACATCACTTCACCCTTTCCTTTCATCTTTGTCTCACACAAGGCCAATACGTCCATCCTTCTACTTCTAAACATACTTCCAATCTCACATCTTTTACTCTCTATCGTACTACATCCACGCACATTCAAACACCCCAAAACTAGAGTGCGGGGAGCAGTCACTCTCCCCCCAGCTAAAATATAAATATACATATGTATATATATGTATATATATACACATTATATATACACATACAGTATATAAATATATATATATATATATATATATATATATATATAAATTTGCCATATTCATAAAATATATAAGAAAATAGAATTTAATGGACTTCTGACTCTTATTCGATACTGTAAATTTCTTTATAATCTAAAGTCGTCGTAACTGCTAGCGTCAACAATGCTGGGAAAGTAACAGCTTCAAATGAAGTTGTTCTTACCTTGGTAGATGCCGTGACACTGGCAAACAGCGTTTCCAGTTCTGTCTTATACAGTAAATCAACTTCAGAATTTTATATCTATGGGAAACGATTATGGTATCGTGATTGCCTGAATAAAAATGGTAAACGGATCTAATATGCACATTGTTAATTACTGTGTATATATGTATATATCATACATAATATACTGCACATACATTATATAAATATATTTATACAACTATATTTGCGTATGTATACGTATGTGTGTGTCTGTGTGTGTAATTCAGGGGCTGAGTGGTGCAGCACTAGCGCTAATGTTGGGAAGGCCCTGGGTGATTCCCAGCATATGCTTGGGTCAAGAAAAAG
>NC_090768.1:26322329-26332329 GCF_036898095.1 Palaemon carinicauda | reverse complement strand
CAAAATTGAAGCGAATGAAGACGAACTTTTCAGTCGAATCATCACTGGGGATGAAACAACAGCAGTCAAAACAATGACTTCCACGTGCATCATCTGGCTATATCAAATTCAAATCTGAGAGGTCTGTCAACAAGGTAATGGCCACCGTTTTCTGGGACTTTGGAGGAGTTACGCTTGTAGACTTTTTAGAGGGTCGAAAAACTGTCAGAGGAGCCTATCATGTAAAAGCTTTGAAGAAATTGAGAGCAGAATTAGCTAAAAAGCATCGAGGAAATCCCAATTGTGGAATCCTCTTTCATCATGACAACGAATTTTGAATGCCTCTAATAACTGTCCCCTTAGTCATCGAGTTTGTAGTTCGAATAAGTTTAAACGTTCCATCCTCCGTCTATATCCCAATTGCCTTAGTGTTGGAACTAGTTTGGTGGCCCTAGCTTGTACTGCTTCCAGTCTATCTATATCCTTTTGAATACTTGGAGCCCAGAATTGGACTCCGTATTCTGGAGTGGGTCTTACTAGTGATGTGTAGAGCTGAAATACAGTGTCTTTGTTTCTGTATTTGAAATGTCTCTTTATGTAGCCTATTAGGTTTTGTGCTTTCATTTTAGCTTTTATGCTCAGTTTGGTTAACTTCAAATCTTTGCTAATAATAGTACCGAGATCTTTCTCCTGGTTCATTCTGTCTATTTCATTACTCAGCAGTAGGTATTCTTTTTGTGGATTACTATAACGTATGTACATAACTTTTTATTTCCCACTGATGAAAGGCATATGCCATTTTCTGAACTATTCAACTAACTTAATTAGATCCTCTCTGAAGGCTTTTACGTCTTTTGAGTTCATAGCATTTACGCCAAGTTTAGTATAGCCGCACATTTAGAGAGAGAGAGAGAGAGAGAGAGAGAGAGAGAGAGAGAGAGAGAGAGAGAGAGAGAGAGAGAGAGAGAGAGAGAGAGAGAGGATTTTGGATTGGCTCTTTGGTAGAGCGATTTAGTTTAAGCATTTAGAGAGTACTTATGATCTTGTCTAACTTATTCTTGAACTTGTTTACCGTGTTACTACTTACTACGTCTACTGGAAGTCTGTTCCAAGTATTTGCTATTTTGTATGTAAAGAAAAAGCCATATTGAGTGGTGCTGTATCTTTCCAATTCCAGTTTGTATCCGTTACCTCTGGACTGATTTGTGCTAGACATGAATAGATTGTTGTAATCTACATTTGTTATTCCTTTGAGAATTTTGAATGCCTCTAATAACTGCCCCCTTAGTTGTCTATTTTGTAGATAAAATAAGTTCAAACGTCCCATCCTCTTTCTATATCCAAATTGCCTTAGTGTTGGAATTAGTTTGGTGGCCCTAGCTTGTATTGCTTCCAGTCTCTCTATATTCATCTGAATACTTGGACCTCAGAACTGGACTCCATATTCTAGATGGGGTCTTACCAGTGATGTGTATCGCTGTAGTAGTGTCTTTGTTTCTGTATTTGAATTGTCTCTATATAACCTATTAGTTTTTGCATTTTGTTTTTTTTTCAGTTTTTATGCTTTGTTTGGTGAACTTCAAATCCTTGCTGATAATAATACTGAGATCTTCCTCCTGGTCCACACTTTCTATTTCATTACCTAGTAGCGAGTAATCTGATTTCGGGTTACTATAACCTAGTGCATGGCTTTGCATTTCCCATAGTTGAAAGGCATTTGCCATTGTCTTGACCATTCTTCTAGCTTCATTAGATCATCTCTTAAGGCCTCTACATCTTCTGAGTACGCAGCATTTATGCCTAGTTCAGTATCGTCGGCACATTTGGCTATTCTACTTGTCAATCCTACAGTAAATCTACTGTATGTCGTTAATGTAGATCAGAAATACCAATGGGCCAAGGACGAATCCTTGAGGTACTCCGCTTGTAACAGCTGCCCACTCTGAAGCTTCTCCATTGATTAATACTCTCTGTTTTCTGTTTGTTACGTAATCTTTGATCCATTCCACTGGCTTGTCAATGATGCCCAGTGCTCTCATTTTGACCAATAATTTTTTTATGAGGAACTTTGTCAAAAACCTTTTGAAAGTTTAGGTATATGATGTCTATTCCCCTGCTTTTTTCATAAATGCTAAACATGTTGTGGAAAAGTTCCAAAAGATTTGTCACAAATGATTGTTTTTCTCTATAAGTTCTACTATGGAATCTACTATTATTGATTGGTAAATTTTACAAAGCACTGAAGTTAAGACACACCGGTCTGTAATTGCCAGGTTCTTCTTTTGGTTCCTTCTTGTAGATAGGAGGAACATTGCCAACTTTCCATCCTCGTGGCGCCTTTGTTTCGTTGGCTGTCTTTCGGAACATTTTGTAAAAGTGTAAGGTTATCTCTTCTTCTAGGTGTATAATCTCTCTTGGATGAATATCATCTGGACCTGGTGCCTTATACTTACTCAGCCTTTTATTTTATTTTTGACATCATCCATTATAAAGGTGATTCTATTTAATGGGTATGGTCCTTCAAATTGGAAGCTGGTTCGGCGAGGGTGGTTCATTATTCCCTAGAGAATACAGTTGTGAAATATGCATTCATCAGAATTATACAAGTAAATCATAAAATTTCCTTACTCGTGGAAGAAAATAAACAAAGAGGAAATAAAGTTGCAATTTTTACGGTTGTATGATACACATACAACCAAATCTGGAAATCTGGGAAAAAATCCGAACGAGAATATCACTCAATCTCAGCAAAGCGGCCGGTTTTACGATAAAAATGAAAAGGCGAAGGTGACACTAGAAGTAGAATGTTGTCAATATATCCTGCACTGTCACATAGGCAAAGGAAAAAGACCAAGCCATATATTTCAAAGAGGAAAAAGTCCTATCAAAGGGTCGTGGCAAAACTGGGAAGGGTAGTTCGAAGGGCTCTTGGCTGCTTTGAATGCAGTATACGTTCAACTATAAAATCAAAATGCAAATTGACATCTGTGAGGATATATTTGGATCATATATAAAATAGTAAATATATAAAGCCAGAGAAGGTATTGTATTTTATATGTTTATACAAGAATTACAAATATGACTCTAAGATCTCACTTATGATAAAAAAGAAGCCGCCATGAAAAGAAAATTACATTCACGATTTACTATAATTAATTGATAAACTTAGCAATAAAAACATATTTTCATTCATAATTCTCTTTGTATATTGATTGCAAACGTTATACAATCTCTCTGCATTTACTTTTATCTATTAAAAATCCTACAACTACAGTACACGGGGATTTCTGGGGATAAATTCAGGATAGAATTGAAACAATATTGTCCGGCCGGATGTATAAAAGTCGACCTTTTATTTTTCACATATATCTCGATTTAGAATGGAAGCACTTGAATCCAATATCACCCGAAAGGGAATGATAACGTTTCCTATTCAGAAATTGATGGAAGGCTTAAAGTTATATTGTAATCCTATGCAAGAGTAGATTTGTTTGAAAGAACTAGCTAAGAAATACTTGTAACCAAATCACCCACCCAATCCCCGACACCAACATCTATCCCTCCCTCACCTTTACGCTTGATATAAGAGATGTCGAAGAAAGTAAAGGGAATACAAGGAGGTTTGAAATAACAACCTTATTATGAACATAATTATTATACTGATATAAATTTTAAGACACACACACACACACACACACACACACACACACATATATATATATATATATATATAAAACCTGAATTCGACAGGAGTATGTATGGAAGATTTGTATCCAGCTTTTATCTCTCTTTGCGGCCTGGTGGTAAGTCATTGGAACCTCAGTTTCCTTGGTCCGAGTTCGAATCCACGGCCAATCAAAAGCTATTACCATTAACTTAAGTCGCCCTTGGGCCTCTGATCCCCGGGCAGAGTGAATTCGATATTAAGCAGATTTATGGATTACGAGAATATATGAATAAACATGATTAAATGTGAAAAATTAATCATTAATCATAGCCAAGTATTGTAAACTTACCAACAGGCTGCAATCGTAGAGATGGGTCGATTTCGATTCTCTTTGTGGCCCGATGGTAAGTCATGGAACCTCAGTTTCCTTAGTCCGAGTTCGAATCCACGGCCAAACCGAAGCTATTATCATCAAGTTAATTCTCTCTTGGGTCTCTGATCCCGAGGCAGAGTGAATTCGATATTAAGAAGATTTGTGGCTTATATGAATATATGAATAACCATGTTTGAATGTGAAAAAATATCATTATATTATCATCATCATCCCCTCCCACGCTCTATTGATGCAAAAGACCTGGGTTAGATTTCGTCAGACGCCTCTATCTTGAGCTTCTAAATCAGTACTTCTCCATTCATCATAATCTACTTCGTGCTTCATAGTCCTCAGCCATGTAGGCCTGGGTTTTACAACTCTTCTAGTGCCTTGTTGAGCCCAGTTAAAAGTTGGTGAACTAATCTCTAACGGAGAATCCCAAACCATCTTCATCTACCCCTCATCATGATCTCATCCACATATAACCCTCGAGTAATCTCTCCTGTCATTTAATTCAAGCAACAATGAACTTTCCATAAATCTATTGTTTTTACCAACCAAAATTAATTAACGTTTTTCCTCAAATGGTAGATTATGATTACTAATATTATAAAAATTTTTACCCGGCCCCCTCCTCTACGAAAGACACCATCTCAAATTATTTGGTGTTTTAAGAAGACTATCCTTTTATTAATTTTTCCTTGCCGGGCACTCAAAAACTAACAGAGGGTTACACATACCAGGAAAAAGGCTGTTTATGAAATAAAGCTGGAAAATCAATCTCATTTAAACTTCACACTCCTTTTCACGGTCATTTATTATTGTTTTCCTTCACTTTTTTCCGTATCTTCATATATTGAATTCATAACCACTCACATATATTCAATACGGATGTAAATAATGACAGTTGTAACAGGGAAGAGCCAGCACAAAAAGTCAATGAACGGTTACCAATAAAAGTGCTCCATGGAACTGCCACCAAATTTCTTCGAGCACATTTCCCAATGTCTGATTTTCCACGTCCAATATAACGGAGAAGTACCAATCTGTGATACAATAAGTGGCTCTGATTGGGCGCACGGAGAAGTTAAGCCTTGATTGGTAGCGTATAGACCCTATCATTTTCAAATAAGGGGAAAGAATGAACACATTTCTCGGTTTCTGTGTCTAATTGATTATATGTTCTTTATTTTAATATCCACTTAAGAAGCTTCAAGCCGATAGATAAAAATAACCTTTTCATAAACGAAGTTTAACATTTTGGATAAAGAAACACATGCAATTCAGGTTTTGCTGCCAAGCATTTGATATCTTAGTGATTTATTGGTGCGAAGTAATGGTTCACGCACTGAGGGGGGATATTGCGTCCGTTCCAGGAAATAGTAATGTTTTTAGATACGACCCTTACCTAGTGCGTGAGGAAAATCATGCAGATATTGATAAAATCTTCTGTTCTTCACGCAGCTTAGCCACAAAACAAAAATATTACAATATTGCGAACATTCTCTTGAATCAGTGAGAAAATTTATTACCATTGAATACACCAGTTTATCAAAATTCCACTTCCTGCTGTTGCAATGCACTGTTATTGAATTGGATATCTTAGTCAAGGAAATTTCATCAAATATTTATCAAAGCGGCAAAGACCTAGTTAAATTACCTGTGTACTACATATAAATAAGGTAATGACACCAGTATGGGAAACACTTTAAATGTTTTCCCCAAATATAAATTTAAGCATTGACATATACCCAATGATGCTCATACACGGAATGTGGATTGTTCGCCAAAAAATTCTCCAATTATCGCTTTTCCATCGTCTCAAATTCATTTAAAATTTGGTAATGAGGTGCAATACAAATTAGACAAGAGACTCAATTCGTGTGACACAGAGAAGCCAGTTATTTCCTACTTGGGGCTAAGTGATCACATCCGGACGATGTCTGTAGCGATCCGACCTCGATGCACCTGTGTACCGGATGGCCGTTATTAATTGGGAAAGCGGCGTCAAATGGATTTTGAAGCCTCTTTAATCCTCAACAAATTCCCACAGCTGCAGGTACGACAAATGGCCTCAAATTGATGGACTACGCTTTGATAAATTGGGTTAGTTGGTTGTGCCGGTTTATGAAAACAAATTAGAGAGAGAGAGAGAGAGAGAGAGAGAGAGAGAGAGAGAGAGAGAGAGAGAGAGAGAGATTTGCCGAAAAGCATACTCAGAGGGTTACACACGAAAATATTACTCACGCAATCAAACGACACGTTTCACACATAATGGTCTTAATTAACGCCTAAATCCTCCATTTCAATCCTGTGACAAAGTTTTAATTTTATTTGATACTAGTGTATGCAAGCCGTCAAAAATCATTGCTAAATATTTAGATAATTCACACACACGCGCACGCACAAATTCAACCCTTCCTACCCCTTTATATATATATATATATATATATATATATATATATATATATATATAGTATATATATATATATATATATATATATATATATATATAGTATGTATATATATAATATATATATATATATATATATATATATATACTATATATATATATATATATAGATATAGATATATGTATGTATATATATGTATATATAAATATATATATATATATATATATATATATATATATATATATATATATATATAAATATATATATATATATATACACAATATATATATATATATATATATATATATATATATATATATACTGTATATATATACACTATAAGAAAAAGTTAAGGATGACTTTTTCATTTGGGTTTCTGTACAGGGGTTTTTGCCATTTTTATGTGTTTGGAAATGAAACGCTATTTTAATGACCAGATGAAGTTTTGTTTACAGTTTTAGCCACAACAAACAGGGATCTTAGGAAAGTGTCCAAAAAAGAAAATGTCCTCATGGGGAAAGTGAGTTCATACGCATAACACCCTAATTCAACCCATCTCACTATCTCGAGGTGACCTCGTCTGGGTTGAATACAAGCTCGACCCGCCTTGGCATGCTCCAGATTACAATATTGAATACACGGTCAGTGGCTGCCTGGTCTAGTCTTTCCCACTCCTCAGCGAGGGTAGGTCTGACCTCACTGGCGTTGGTTGGAGGGTGAAGGCGTCGCTGCATGGCTCTCCCGAGCTGGTCCCAAAGGTGTTCAATTGGATTGAGATCCCGTGAACAGGCTGGATCCAGACAGTCCTTCATCACCTTTGCTCGATGGATTGGTGCGTTGTAGTCCATTAGCAAAAAAATCAGGGCCCACAGCACCAGCATAAGTGGCATGAACAATGGGGAGGATAATATCATCCCAGTACATCCTGGCATTAATCGCCCCTTGCTGAAACATTTGAAGATCTGTGCAACCCCCGACACTGAACCCTGACCATACCATAACAGAGGGACCACCAAAACCATCGTGCTCAACAATGGCACACGGCGCAAAAAGTTCCCCACAGGCCCTCCACACACACTGTTGTCTATCGTTCATGGGAACACAAAATATGGATTCATCAGAAAAGAGCATATACGACCAGGCCTCGATATTCCAGTCCACGTGTGCGTGACTACATGCTAACCTCGTCTGAGAGTGTCTAGGGGGTCAGTCTTAGGGTCACAAGTGGACGTTGGTAGTAGTTGAATATTGTTTCTCCTACAGATTGCCATGGCTTAAGAGTTTTGGACATTGCCTCTCAATCAGGCTATGAGTCTTCAGTCCATCAGTATGCAGTCAGTTCCTCACAGTCTGAGCACTGGCATGAACATCGGTGGCATTTTGAAGATTTCGTAGAGTTCTTGCTGAGTTCAAGGGGTTTTGTCAAGCAGTTGTCTTCAGTTATCCAAGGCGGCCCAAATGTGGTCTGTCATGATACAGGCCAGTCTGCTGGCAACGTGGATACAAACATGACACAACACTCTGGCTTACAGCAAAATGCCTGGCCATCTCAACCTGCCTAACACTATCTCCAAGGAGCTGGATTGCTCTAGTCCCATCCGGAACATCTAAATGACGTTGCACAGCTCCACAACATCAACAAAACAACAGCGACAGGCATGTACATTTTAATCTTGGCTTCTCTTGACTTACAAAATGCACAATTTGGCCAGAACTAGCTCTTTAAATACACAAGTGTGAATACTGGCATAATGCTCAAATTGTCAAGGGTCACCCAAGTGGAACTTGGTTAAACTTAAAGGAATGGACAAGAAACGCAGGGAAGGTCCTCGAAAATGCTTGAATAATGGCATTTCACAAAACAGCATCAAGAAAAAAAAAAAAATCCCTAACCACTTTTTTTTTTTGTACCGTATACAGAAAGACACTTGCTCTTTATTATATAAGGGAGATGAGGGAATGGTATGGTGGAAGTAATAATGAAAGAGAAAAAGTCTTACTTCTGAATTAGCGAATTGTAAGTGATATGGCGAATTAAGGGAATACATTTAATATTCAGTGTCTTAAGTCTTTCAGATGTTTCACGAAAAACCTTAACTTTAATAGCATTCTAGCCGAGTACTTATTCTTCTGCATTAGTCCACGAAATGCATTAGGTTAAACGCTAACGTGGACATTCCCCATGCACACCACCAACAATTCCATTCAAATGTCGATCATTTCTGAAAAGTCAAGTTGTTGATAAGAGAGAGAGAGAGAGAGAGAGAGAGAGAGAGAGAGAGAGAGAGAGAGAGAGAGAGAGAGAGAGAGAGAGAGAGAGATTTTGTTTCTTTGCTTGGTAATTTTTCGATCACCTCGTCATAAAATTCTAATATAAGAAGTACATTTTTTGATACGATATTCTAGTTTAACTAGAATTATTTCAACTCCCACTATCTTAACAGTCAATATGCTGTATGAAAACGAACGTGTAATGTATATTTCCTCATTAAAATGCATAGTATGAAAGTTCAGCAATGTGTCTGTTTTAGAACAGCATTCCTCGAAACGAAAGTATACACTTGTGCTCTTGACTGTGACTGTTTTTGGCACACAATTCCCCAGTCAAAAAGGCTCGAATCCTGATTGCATGGAATATGTAACACCTTCAGCGCGGGTTGAAGGGGCTCTGAGGGCAATGGAAAATCGCGAGGGAACTTCTTGGCTTAATTAAATCGAGACATTTGTTATTGTAAACCAGAGTAAAAACTTATTTGAACATGTACATATTTTGCTCATATCCAAATGCAATCGGGTGTTTCTCCTTTAGAGATATGCATTCTTTCTTAGGATTTTTCCTTTCAAGAGAGCACGTTTACGAACATGTTTTCCTTTAATTTTGAGACCAAAATATAGCCTACTGATAAGGAGACACTAGTATTTTGAGATGCCACTGGCATGAACATATGCAAATAAAAATAAAGCTACTATATTCCTAACCTTAGCACTACCAAAGGAATACATTATAATTTTAGAATGCGAAAGTTAAAGTTGGTTGGCAGAATATCAAATATATGCAGGATGGTTAACAGACTCAAGCTTATCTATACTTTTATCTACAATTTTAAAATCCCCACAAACATAATAGTTTTGAATACCGACTGACATCTGTATGAGAGAGAGAGAGAGAGAGAGAGAGAGAGAGAGAGAGAGAGAGAGAGAGAGAGAGAGAGAGAGAGAGAGAGATATATCAGTCGTTTGCACAACAATGGTTGTCATATTGAGTTTTTGATGTAACACCCAGCTTAGTAAATCATTTCCATCAGTGCAGAAAATATGACATCAACTGAAGTTGCAGCCGACGGACCTCTATACAGTTACTGACGTGATCATTTAGCGTGTTGCATAAATTCTAATGTATGAAAATCTAACCATAGAAGGGGAAATTGATATTTAGCACATAATAAAGTAAGACATATCCAACGAAATATCGATCCCAAACAGATACTCAGATGTTTTATGAAAAGCTGATTCGAAATAGTTGTTTTTTTTCAATTGAATTGCAATAATTGGTTAAAGGAATTAAAG